>NC_133135.1:108236623-108527787 GCF_048418815.1 Hemitrygon akajei | reverse complement strand
GCAATGAACCAGAATTAATTAGGTAGAGCTTAAGGTAAAAGAACCGGAAGGGTCAAGTGATCATAATATGATCTAATTCACCTTGATATTTGAGAAGTTAAAGTCAGATGTATCAGTATTACAGTGGAGTAAATGGAATTACAGAGACATGAGTGGAGTTGGCCAGAATTGATTGGAAAAGAACACTGGAAGGGATGACAGCAGAGCAGCAATGGCTGGATTTCTGGAAGCAATTCAAAAGGCACAGTTTGTATACATCCCAGGAAGGAAGTATTGTATTGGAAAGATGACATAACTGTGGCTAACAAGAGAAGTCAAAGCCAACATAAAAGCTAAAAAGGGGGCAACTAACAGAGCAAAAATTAGTGGGAAGTTAGAGGATTGGGAATCTTAAAAACCAACTTAATGCAATTTAAAAGGTTATTAAGAAGGTAAAGATGGAATACAAAAGTAAGCTAGCCAGTAATATTAAAGAGGATACCAAAAGTTTCTTCAGATACATAAAGTGTAAAAGAGAAGTGAGAGTGGATAATAGACCATTCAAAAACGATGCTGGGGAGGTAGTGATGGGAGACAAGAAAACGGAGGATGAACTGAATAAGTACTTTGCATCAGTCTTCACTGTGGAAGACACTAGCAGTTTGGTGGAAGTTCCTTATGTCAGGGATCATGGAGTGTGTGAAGTTACCATAACTAGAGAGAAGGTTCTTGGGGAAACTGAAAAGTCTGAAGGTAGATAAGTCACCTGAACCAGATGGTGGACACCCCAGGGTTCTGAAAGAAGTGGCCAAAGAGATCTAGAAGGCATTAGATCGTGAAGGCATTAAGAATCACTAGATTCTGGAATGATTCCAGAAAATAGGAAAATGTCACTGCGCCCTTTAAGAAAGGAGAGAGTCAGAAGAAAGGAAACTATAGTCTGACCTTATTGGTTGGGACGATGTTGGAGTCGATTCTTAAGGATGAGGACTGAGGGTACTTGGAAGTACATGATAAAATAAACCATAGTCAACATGGTTTCCTCAAGGGAAAATCTTCCTTGACAAATCATTAAGGACCCCCATCACCCAGGACATGCCTTGTTCTCATTGTTACCATTAGGGAGGAGGTGCTCAACAATTCAGGAACAGGTTTGTTCCCTCTGCCATCCAGTTTCAGAGTAGACATTGTACCCATGAACGCTACCTCACTGCATTTTTCTCTCTTTGCACTGATTTCATTTAACATTTTACATACCGTAGATTTCGCACTACAGAGCGCACCTGATTAAAAGCCGCTGGCTCTAATTTTAGAAATAAAATCAATTTTGTACTTGTACAAGCCGCACCGGATTTTAGGCCGCAGGTGTCCCACGTTGTAATATGAGATATTTACACAGAAAGATATTACACGTGAGGATTTTTTAACTTTTAATTAAATCCATATGGTAACATAAACAAATACATATTGCAAATGCTTTTTTTCGAACCGTGCCTGTAACGCGGCTACTTTTAAATATACGTTGCGTATACTTTTTTACTGAACAACATTCCAATATCTCCTAACGACTGGTAAAAAATATATATTCTGCAGCCTACCAGGAAAAGTTATTGATCGCCTTTAACTTAAAAGCAGCGTTTTCGCTCCGCCGCTCGCCCCCCGCCTTCCCGTTTATCGCAAACCGGTATTTCCCACAAGACGCGGCGAAACCGGGTGTGACGTCATAGCATCCCGGGATGTAGTACAGAAAACAAATATAGTTAAAACACTTCTAACTTTAACTAACAAATGAATTACTAAGCGAAAATATTATAAACTAAATAACTGCCATAAAGGCAGCACAATGCTTTTCTTCGAGTGTTTTCCATGTTGATGAGGGTGAGTACAAATGACTGATTTACAATAATTTAATTGTGAAAGTGCGCTTGATTTATCGTACAATTTCATTGGACCTCTGTGAACTACTCATCAATTTTATTGGTCTACTGTTACGAGGCAAAATGTTTTTGGCGGCATGAAAAAAAATCATGCATTAGCCGCACCGTAGTAAAGGCCGCAGTGTTCAAAGCTGTTCAAAATGTGGGAAAAAAGTAGCGGCTTATAATCCGACATCTACGGTATATACTTGCTGTAATTTACAGTTTTTATTCTTATGTATTGCATTGTACTGCTAATGCATAACAAAAAATTTAATAACATACGCCAGTGATATTAATTCTGATTCTGGTTTAAACAGAAAGCTAGCATCTATTCATTTCCATTTCCATGCTCTTGTGTTTAATTAACATTACCTTTATATTTCTCCATTAGTTTCTGCTGTGCTTTCTTTCCTCTGCACTTTCTGGTCTCTCGTTTGTATCACTCACATTCACTGGTTCAGTTTTATGTATCCTCTTCACAATTCTCCCCTTCAATGTACATATGAGAAATAAAGTTGATCTTGATTGTTTGGTTATGGTTAAAGCAGAGGTTGACAGGTTGTTGATTAGTCAGGGCATGAAAAGTTATGGGAGAAGGCTGGGAAAGTGGTTGAGAGGGATAATAAATCTGTCGTGATGTAATGCCAGAGAAAACTTGATGGGCTGAATGGCCTTATTCTGCACTGATGTCAAATCCTGTTTTATTTCAGCTTCCTCTCCCTTAGCTTAATTGTAGTCAATGGGATATTAAGAGGCGATGCAAATATAACTTACTGCTGTATTTCTTTTATAGCGCTGTTTTTCCTCCTGTCTTCTCTTTACTGCTCTTTCTCCTTTATATTCAAAGATTCATTTATAATCAAAGTATATATGCAGTATACAACTCTGAAATTCTTCTCCTCCAGATAGCTACGAAACAAAGTAAACCTTGGAAGTCATTCAAAGAGAAACAGCACCCCCCCCCCCATCCCCTCCACAACCAGCACAGCAACACAATCATTAACCCCCAAAGCCCCCTTCACCGCACAAAATGTGACAAGTACACTGGACCCCAAATATCCCTCTCCCCGCATGATAAAATGAACACAATCTCAAGGACATTTTGCCTTAAATCCCCTCTCTCTGCACACAAAAAAATGAGAACGAACAGGCAGAAACACAGAGTATAAAATCTGTAAGACTGAAAAAAGTCCATTGGCCAAATTCATATCTATAGCCACGTCAATAAACGCAAAAACCCTCAGTGACCTCCTCTGGGCACAGTGACATTGATACATTTTACCACTGCCACCCCTTTCTCCTACTCACTACTATCCTCTCAGTTAGTGCTGAGTGATGGTTGTCCATTGATAACAGGAGATCTGTATGAGAGAGGTCTTTAAACTGGAAAAGCTGGGGCAGTTCTACTCTCAGCTTTGGAAGTCCAGGTCCAGTGGTACAAACAAGCATCATAAACTGGGGTCTTCCTTGGTTGCAGAGGATGACCATGACGTATTCTGTGCTTTGTCATGCCTTTTGCTCTGCACAGACTGTTGCAGAATGGCCTTCCTGGCTGTTAAATCTCACTGTAGATCTCATCCACCCGGTCTGCTTCAGCTGGTTTCACATGCGAGGACAGGCACATCCCTATTCCATCGGGGTATGAGTCCCACCGGCTACCCTCACCTGCTTTAGCCCGTCTGTTGAAGCTGTGTACCAGGTGCAGCTGCTGGTGCATGCAAACAGCAACATGGAGCCACAGGTGAGAGCAGAGTGTGTGTTGGGGACCACAAGTGAGTGAGCTGCCCCAGATTGGACAGGATCAACCCCTTCACCAAAGGTGCTATCCATCCCTGGATATGAGTTAAGTTTCACCTTAATAGCTTGTAAGTGCTGTGGCATGGTTTTCTAATAAGCAGTTCCTATTACAGGAATATATTTTATATATAATATATATATCTAAATTTATGTAAAATTGAAGAGGGAAGACTATTATTATTTGTTAAATGTATATCGAGACATACAGTGAAATACGTTTATGTCAATGACCAACACTGTCCAAATATATGCTGCGGGCAGCCCACAAGTGTCACCACGTTTCTGGCACCAGTATATCATGCCCACATCTTACTAACTCTAACCTGTACAGCTTTGAAATGTGGGAGGAAACCCATGTGGTCAACATGCAGACTCCATGTGCTGGGTGGCGATGACACCATAAAATTATATATAATAAATATTAATTAAGGTAAATAATAAAATTATTAAGGGATTGGACACGCTAGAGCAGGAAACATGTTCCCGATGTTGGGGGAGTCCAGAACCAGAGGCCACAGTTTAAGAATAAGGGGTAGGCTATTTAGAACTGAGTTCAGGAAAAACTTTTTCATGCAGAGAGTTGTGGATCTATGGAATGCTCTGCCTCAGAAGGCAGTGGAGGCCAGTTCTCTGGATGCTTTCAAGAAAGTGTTAGATAGAGCACTTAAAGATAGCAGAGTCAAGGGGTATGGGGAGAAGGCAGGAACGGGGTACTGATTGTGGATGATCAGCCATGATCACATTGAATAGCAGTGCTGGCTTGAAGGACTGAATGGCCTACTCCTGCACCTATTGTCTATTGACATTGCATGCCCACTGTTGTCACTGTGAACAAAGTCACTGGAAAAGACTCTGAAGCTGGTGGATATGGAAGCCTTTATTCCAGCACACTGAGTATGCAAGCATCATATTTGAGAAGCACTTGGAAGAAGAGACCTCTTTGACCCAATATTACAGAACATGCTTTATGCTAAAGAGCAAAAGTAACAGCACAGCAATTTTATAGTTACAGTGTGTTTATAGTGCTTCCTTTTGATTACATACAGTTTTCAAACACCACCTTCGCACCCTCACTCCAGACACCCAAAATGACTCTGGGCTGCTTTCATGCATATGCAGGTATCTGAGGTCCAAGTGGAATGTTTGTTTGTTTGTGATTGAGCCCAACCTGCAGCTCCAGGAAGCCCATTGTTCTGAGCTGTGTTTTAAATTCAATCTGCAATCCACATTCAAAACTGAAGATTAGTTGCTAGTGAAATTAATATTTGCTATATATCCTAACTGCAGAATACACTCTAACACCCACAACTCACTAACCCTGACATGGACGTTGTTGAAATGTGGGAGGAAACCCATGTGGTCAACATAGAAACTGCTTACAGACAGTAGCAGGAATTGCTGGCGCTGTGAAGCATTACACTAGCTGTGTCAAATATCCTAGTTTTTATTATTGAGTTGTTGTGTGTGAAATCAGTTTTTTTGTTTTTCTCCTTGAAGCCTCACGAGGATAGACCTCTGTACTTTCCAACTGTGACCACTATAAGCCTTGGCTCTCAAACTCTGCTAGATTTCTATCATCCCAGTACAACAGAGAATGAAAAAGGAGAGGTTAGTATCATTTATCTAGATCATTACTTTTTGCTACTTCATGTTTATATGATGGAAACGTTTTGAATATTTCATCTCACCTGAATTTGATACAATGTCAAGATTATAGAACAGTACAGCACCGGAACAGGCCATTCAGTCCACAATGTTGTACCAAACCAGCTGAAAAGCAAATCAAAACCACCTGAACACTAATCCCTACAACCTACACAATGCCCATATCACTTCATCTTCCTCACTCCATGTGCCTATTCAAACCTCTCTTAAAAGCCTCTAATGTATTTGCCTCTACCACCATACCAGGCAGCACGTTCCAGGCATCCACCACTCTCTCTGAATAAAAACTTAACCCTCACATCCTCCTTGAACCTCCCAGCCTCTCTCACCTTCAATGCATGTCCTCTAGTACTAGATATTTCAATCCTGGGAAATAGATACCCTCTGTCCACTCTATCTATGCACCTCATAATCCTATAAACCTCTATCAGATCTCCCCTCAGCCTCCCGACCGCATCGCATTCGAAATGTCTTGATAATATGTACTGTACCCTACAATATTTAATTTATGCACTTTACTTTGTTTATTATTATGTAATTCATTTGTAGATTTCGTGCTTACTTTCCTAAGTTATTGTGTGTTATGAGTACCACTGTGTTTTACACCCTGGTTTGGAGAAATGTCTTGTTTGGCGGTATACATGTATGCAATTAAATAACTAAAAACTTGATTTGACAAGAACAACAACAGCAAAACAAGCCCTTTCTCTCTACCCCACACACCCCAGGACAGGCCTCCATGTTTCTGGGCCTTCAGGTTCCGGTGGACTCTAACTATCAGACATCGGATCTTTGACTTCCCCTGCAATCTTGCAAAGACTCACAGACCCAAGGCTTCAGCCATCGGGCCTCGACTTTTGGACTTTCAATCTACCCTGGACTTGCCAATAATATTGAAATGAAGACCCCGATGCTGGGCCTCAAACTCAGGTCTCACCGACTTGCGTACCTGGGAGGTTATTGGCCCTTGTGTCTCCTGTCCGCACAGAACTCCAATGCCAGAAAATGCTGCCAATTCATTCTCATTTACCTTGGGGTGGGGGCCACCAGCCTTTGTCCTAACTAGTCTGCCAGACCGACATTCAACCTCAGGAACTATGTAAGTAAATTCCACACATTTATTTATTTAGAGATACAGCTCGGTAATAGGCCCTTCCAGCCCAACAAGGCCGTGCCACTCAGCTACACGCATGTGACCAATTAACCTACTAACCCATATATCTGGATTGTGAGTGGAAACTGGAGCACCTGGAGGAAACCCACACAGTCATGGAGAGAACATACAAACTGCTTGCAGTGTCAGGAATTGAACCCAGATCGCTAGCGCAGTAATAGTGTTGTGCTCACCACAAATGCTACCATTAAACATGCATGTACCTTGCCTGTTATATAGTCGTCGTCTCCTGAGTTTTACAAATTACAGGATAAATTTAAATATCCGGTCCTTAAATATTACTCTCCTCGAAGAGGGCCACGACCTTGTTGTGGTTTGAGGCTTGCGTGCCTCAATGACCCGGAGAGCTATGTTGGCTGGACTCAGGGCTTTATGATTTGGCTGTTGGTAGGGTCACCCGTGTCAAAGAATAGAGGCCAGATTCAGAGTGGTCCACCAGTCCTCCAGGTTCAGGGAGTTCAGCTCAGGGTGAACAACTCTGACTGGTCAAACAAAATTGTTATGGAAACAGCATGAAGAATCCCTCTACATGTGAGTGTGACAGAATACCTGAGTCTCCATCTGGACTTGCGTGACTGTCACTAGTGGAAACCAGAGGGAGCCACTGACATGATGAAGGAAGCCCCGAACACCACCGGAGATGGAGGAGCTTCATTGCTGCTCTAAATGCTGGCGGTGTAATGGGCGGTCAGTCAGTCAGTAAGTAATGTTACTGTGTACAATAGGCTGTCCTGAAATACACACCAACTAGCCTGGCATGGTTTAATAAATTATTGTAAGAAATTGCTTATCATTTGTACTGACTGTAATATAAATGCTTGTGGTCATGAGTATTGACAAGTTAGCTTTTATTTATTTACTGTAATTGGTGAATACATGTCTCAAATTTATTAAAATCTAACATTTGTTTACCATCACCATGTCTGAGATGCTGAAGTGTTGGAATGGACAGTAGTTTTGATGGACTGTCGATGATGGTCTCTGCAAGATTTGCTGTTGCTTGCATGGTGGTGGTGGGGAGGGGTTGATGCCTTTGCTGGAGCAAGTGGGGAGAAGGGGAGGGTTGATGATTTTGCTGCTGATTGTTAGGGGGAGGGAGGCTTTGGGGTTCTAATGTTTTCTGTCATTCATTCTTTGCGTTTTTCTGTTTTGTTGATGTCTGTGAAGAATAAGAATTTCAGGTTGTATACTGTATACACTCTGATATTAAATTGAAACATTGAACCATAACTCTTTTAAACATTAATGGATTTCCAGCTTAAACAGAACAACCGCCCATCTCACTGTTGCCATGGGAACATCTGATGTTTTTCTGTGTGACCAAACAGGGAAGTTTCATATTTTTAAGTGTTAAAATGTGTTTAAAGAATATTTAATAAATAATTTTATAATGGCAAATTCAAATGCTGATAATAAACAACTTGTTGATTACAATGTGAGATTTTAATAATAACACAGTGGTTTGAACATATCCTGTGGTTCCTGAATAACTGACACAAGATATTAAAAAATTTTAATATCAGGGCCACATCAGCAGATGAAAGATTTGTGTTTTTTTGCCACATTTACATCGAAGCAGAGTGAAATATGTCGTTTGCCTCAATGACCATAGCAATCAGTGGATGAGCTAACACCCACACCTCACGAAGCCTAACCTGTATGTCTTTGGTTTGTGGGAGGAAACCAGAGCACCTGGAGGAAAGCCATGTGACGACAGGGAGAATGTCCAAACTCCCTGCAGACAGCGGTGGGAAATGAAGCAGGTCACTGGTGCAGTAATAGCATTATGCTGTTGTGCTACACATTAATGTTCCTGAGGATGTCAACCTCTGTTTACTGACCAGAGCCATTTCAACACTCAGTCTGGGATTGCTGACTCTGGGACACTGTTGTGTGTGCTGCTTCACTGGCTCTGTCGCCTAGTGAACTGATGTGTGTTGAAGCTGGATGTCACGTGATGTCAGGACACTGATAGAATAATCAACAATCTTGTAAAGAAAGCTTTTGGCATATTGGCCTTCATAAATCAATGTATTGGGTACAAGAGATGGACTGTCATGTTGAAGCTGTACAAGATGTTGGTGAGGTCTAATTTGGAGTAATGTGTGCAGTTTTGGTCACCTACCTACAGGTAAGATGTAACCAAATTTGAAAGAGTACAGAGAAGATTTACAAGGATTTTGCCAGGTCTGGAGGACCTGAGATACAAGGAAAGATTGAACAGGGTAGAACTATATTCTTTAGAACATAAAAGACTGAGTGGAGATTTGTCAGAGGTATACAAACTTATGGGGGGTATAATTAGTCTTTTTCCACTGAGATTGGGTGGGACAACAACCAGAGGCTATGGGTTAAAATTGAAAGGTGTAAAATCTAGGGGAACATCAGGCAAAACCTCTTTACTCAGAGGGCCATGAGAGACTGGAATGAGTTGCCAGCACAGGTGGTGCATGTGAGCCGGGCCTCGGCCCGAAACGTCAACAGTGCTTCTCCCTATAGATGCTGCCTGGCCTGCTGCGTTCCACCTGCATTTTTTGTGTGTTGCTTGAATTTCCAGCATCTGCAGATTTCGTCGTGTTTGCCTGGATTTCAACGTTTGGATATGTTCATGGATAGTAGGGATATGGAGGAGTATGGTTTTGGTGCAGATCGATTGTAGTAGGCAGTTTAACTGGTTTTGGCATGGACCAGATGGGTTGAATGGTCTGTTTCTGTGCTGTACTTCTGTATAAATTTAATCTCCATTATTTTTTCATCCTCCTGATGGGAACCTGAGACAAGCTGACACTCTCTGAGACGTGGGTCTCTAGGCTGTCCCATTTTCAACTTCCTGCATGGTCTGAATAGAACTGTGATGTCTGAGCAATGTATCTGCTTCAGCAGACAAGTTTGCACCTGTCACAATTCTGCTGGTGAATGATCTGGGCATACACTGCATCACTGCTCACACAGATGAACCATCTTGTGCCGGGGGGCATCCGTATTCTTGTGCAGAACAGGTATCTACTGACATGTCACAGTCCCTTTGCTCCTGGAGGACCACAATTTGCTCATGGGAATGTCCCTGTCCACCAAGAGAAGCAAATGCCTTTCTGCTCAATGATTCCTCACAACATCTAGCAACTGCTTTGTGACCAAGGTCAGAGATCTAGTCTCATCACAGACAGGAGGACAGTTGTCTCCACAGTAGCTGTTACCATACAAGAAAGTGCACACAATGTCCAGAGTGAAAGGGGTGAGCAGGGCTCCACAGACTCTCCATAGGGTGCAGGAAGATACACTCTTCCACCCTCCTTGCTATCTCCTGAATTCTATCAACTAGCCTGATGGAGATCTCACCAACTCAGTATGCATCGCTAATCAGTTTCTGCAAGAAAACATCTCAAGTGGCCCTCAGTGTTTAAGAGCAGAGAGTACAGCCTCAGAATAGAAGGACATCGTTTTAGAATTGAAATGAGGTGGAATTTCTTCAAACAGACAGTGGTGAATCTGTGAAATTTGTTGTACGGGCGACTGTGGAGGGCAAATCATTAGGTATATTTAAGGCAGAGATTGATAGATTCTTGATTAGTCAGGGCATGAAGGATACGGGGAAAAGACAGGAGATAGGAGCTGAGAAGGGAATGGATCAGCCATGTTGAAATGGTGGAGCAGACTTAACAGGTCAAATGGCTTAATTCTACTCCTATATCTTATGGTCTGTTTCACCACCACATGCACCATATCCTCTCTCCAGTTCTGAACATATTCTCTGGCTTCAAGCACCCAGATGTTCAGCTGAGCTGCAAGCCAAATGGTCTTCTGAAGATGGGGATCAAACTTCTTCAGTATTAGAGCTGCACTCACTGGGTGTGTGACAAAGAATCCCACTCTTCTCTGAAGTAATGACAACTTGACTTCCAGCTACAGAGGATGCAGAGGCATCTGAGGAATTGAACCAAAGGGTTAAAACATGTGAATTCTGCTTCCAGTAGTAACATAGGACTGCCTGTGGACTCCAGCTCAGGATTTTGGGAGGTAGGGGTGGGGTTGCTCACAAAGGCTTCCCCATGAGTGGGTATAGCTGCCAGGCAGCAGGGGTTAGAGGTCAAGTGTTTTTCTTCTCCCTGTTGAGGTGCCACCCACAGCTGATGAGCCCTACCAAAATGTTTGTATATTTTTGTTGTGTATATTTACAAACAATAATCACTGTTAAAAACGCACTAGTTAGATAGATAGATAGATAGATAGATAGATACTTTATTCATCCCCATGGGGAAATTCAACTTTTTTTTTTCCAATGTCCCATACACTTGTTGTAGCAAAACTAATAACATACAATACTTAACTCAGTAAAAAATATGATATGCATCTAAATCACTATCTCAAAAAGCATTAATAATAGCTTTTAAAAAGTTCTTAAGTCCTGGCGGTTGAATTGTAAAGCCCAATGGCATTGGGGAGTATTGACCTCTTCATCCTGTCTGAGGAGCATAATAATTGTTGTAGATAATAAATCTGAGAGATTCTGTTGATGCTCAACATCCAAAGGAATACATAGAACATGCTGAAGGAGCTCAACATGTCACATAGCAGTACAGCCGTCATTTCAGACTGTGGCCCTCCTTCGGCTCTGGAAAGGAAGAGGGAAATCACCAGAATAAGTAGGTGGAGGGGAAGGAGGAGAGCTAGAAAGTGATAGGTGAAACCAGGTGGTAGAAAAGACAAAGAGCCTGGAGAGGAAGGAATCTGATAGAAGAGGAGAGTGGACCATGGGAGAAAGGGAAGGTTGGAGGCTACTCAGATGGAAAATAAGCTGTTTTGCCACTCTGAGGGCTGTCTCACCTTGACATGAAGTGGCCGTGGACTGACATGTTGGACTACAGTGAGAATGAGTAAATGGGAAATAACCAAATTTTGTGACATTAAATATATGCAAGTAACTAAATAATTTTTAACATCAACTGCTAAAATTCAAGGTGATTTAGCGAGGGACAGCATAGAATTCATACACATGGGGTACAACCAGAATTCCAGTTGCTTCTGGTGAGATGTCGATGTCCTTGCGATCGATGACAGGCTTGAAGACAAAGTTCTGCAGGAGAGTGGTCAAAAAAAGGAAGAGTTCCATGCGAGCCAAAGATTCTCCCAGGCACATTCTTTTCCCTGCAAGAGTACAGAAATGTTCTTGGAAAACAAATCTGTAAAAGGTTGTTTACAGCATTCAGCACTAATTACTTAAAATATATTTCATAATTGGAGACCCTTTTCCTGTTCCCTTGACTATTTTTGGTAAGATTAGAGATGGATAATAAATATAGCAGTGACATAATTACCTCATGAATAAACTAAAAAAAAGATCTGAGTTGAACTATAAGATATAGAAGCAGAATTAGGACATTTAGTCCATCGAATAGTCAATGCAATTCCATCATAGCTGATCCATTTTCCCTCTCAGCCCCAATCTCCTGCCTTCTCGATGTATCCCTTTGTGCACTGACTGATCAAGAATCTATCCACCTCTGCCTTAAACATACACAATGACTTGGCCTCCACACCATTCTTTTATATTCTAGTCATCCAGAAATGAATGTTAACCGCGTCTTTCACTTCCTCAGCACTGACTCAATCTGAAAATTAACCTTTAGGCAATCCTGGACAAACACTCCAAAGTCCCTTTGCACCTCAGATTTTTGAATTTGCTCTCCATTTAGAAAATAGTCTACGCTTTTATTTCTTTTATCGAAGTGCATGACCATACACTTTCAGACACTGTATTCCATCTGTCACTTCTTTGCCCATTCTGCTAATCTGTCTAAGACTTTCTGTAGCCTGTCTGCTTCCACTAAACAACCTGCCTGTCTACTTACGAGGGGTGATTGATAAGTTTGTGGCCTAAGGTAGAAGGAGATGATTTATTCATCTTCAAACTTCCTGCATTTTCACTCAAAGAGATGAATTGCATGTGCATGTAATGAGAGCTGTATAAAGAACTTATCAATCACCCCTGCTATGGATCACCTGGAGGTCCAAGACGCTCTTGTTACATGCACGTGCAGTTCAACTCTTTGAGTGATACTGTAGAAAGTTTGAAGTTAATAACTCGTCTCCTTCTACCCCAGGCCACGAACTTCTCAATCACCCCTGCTGTGGACCACTTCTACAAAGAAGGGATCCATATGCTCCGTATGCTGGACTAAGTGTGTACGTGTAGGAGGGGATTATATTGAAGGAGGCCACGAACTTATCAATCATCCCTCGTATGTTCATATTGTCCACAAACTTTGCCACAAAGCCATTAATTCCATCATCCAAGTCATTAACACATAACGTAAAAAGTAGACCTAAAACAGTCCCCTGTGGGACACCAATAGTCACCGGCAGCCAACTAGAAAAGGCCTCCTTTATTCTCACTCTTTGCATCCTGCCAATCAGCCAATGCTCTATCCATTTTAGTATCTTTCCTGTAAAACCTTGGGCTCTTAACTTGTTAAGCAGCCTTGTGTGCAGCACCTTCTTAAAGGCCTGAAGATCTGAGTACACAACATCCACTGATTCTCTTTTGTCTATCCTGCTTGTCATTTCTTCGAAGAATTCTAACAGATTTGTCAGGCAAGATTTTTCTTAATGAAACCATGCTGACTACAGCCTATTTTATCATGCGACTCCAAGACCTCAAAAACACATCCTTGACAATTGACACCAACATCTTTTGAAACATTGAGATAAAATTGGCCTGTTGTTTCCTTTCTTCTGTACTTCTCCCTTCTCGAAGAGTTGAGTGATTTTACAATTTTCCATTCTAATGGAACCATGCCTGAATCAATTGATTCTTGAAAGATCATTAGTAATGCCTCCACAATGTCTTCAGATATCCTTTCCAGAACCTATTTAACCTATTCTACTGTCAGACCTATCTGTTTTCCAAGAACCTCTCTCTAGTAATGGTAACTTCACACACTTCATGACCACCGACACCTGGAACTCACACCGTATTGACAGTGACTTCCACAGTGAAGACAGATGCAAACTACATTTCCCTGTCCCACATTACTATCTTTCCAGCAGTCCGATATCTACTCTCACCTCTCTTTTACACTTTATATATCTGAAGAAACTTTTGGTATCCTTTTTAACATTATCGGCCAGTTTACCTTCATATTCCATTTTCTTCTTAATGACGTTTTTAGTTGCCTTCTGTTGGTTTTTAAAAGCTTCTCAAACCTCTAACTTCCCAGTAATTTTTGTTCTATTATATACCCTCTCTTTGGCTTTTATACTGGCTTTGACTTCTCTTGTCTGCCACAGTTGTGTCATCCTGCCTTTAGAACACTTTTTCCTCTTTGGGATGTATATATCCTTCGCCTTCTGAATTACTCCCAGAGATTTCAGCCATTGCTACTCTGCTGTCATTCTGCCAGTGTTCTTTACATGTCGATTTCGGCCAGCCCCTCTCACATTTCTCTGGGTTTCCCTTTACTCCACTGTAGTACGGGTACATCTGACTTCAGCTTCTCTTCAAATTTCTGGGCTAAATCTATCATATTATGAACACTGAATCCTGTGGGTTCCTTTACCTTAAGCTCTCTAATTTATGACTTGTTTTGGATTGTTCTTTACAAACTCAATGTATAATCACTCTTAATAATGGATGCCAACTTTCTGAGACATTGCTCCTTGAAGATATCCTGGAAACTATGGAAGCTAGTGACCATGATGAAGCTGACTGAGTTTACAACTCTCAGCAGCTTACATTGATCCTGTACAGTAGCAACCTCCCATACCAGAAGGTAATGCAGCCAGCTAGAATGCTCTCCACAGTAGAAACTAGAAATTTGAGAATATTTTTGGTGCCTGACAAAATTTCCTTAAATTCCTAATAAAATATAACTGCTGTCTTGCCTTCTTATGAGCTGCATCAATATGTTGTGCCCAGGTTAGACCTATTTTTTAAATACATACATAGCTTATTTCTGATTGCCCTGAACTAAATAGCTTAGTAGCTGTATCAGTATCACATTGAGGCCCCACCAAGATTTCTTTTCTCACACTAAAAAGGACATTTATTTATCTATTTAGTGATACGGAGCAGTGTAGGCCCTTCTTGCCCTTTGAGACACACCACCCCAGCAACCTGTGACAACCCCGATTAACCTTGCCCCAATTACAGGAATATTTACAATTAACCTACCTGGTATAACTTTGGACAATGAGAGGAAACCAGAGCACTAGGGGAAAACCCGTGCATTCCACTGGGAGGATGTACAGAGACTCCTTACAAAACGGCACCAGAATGGATCTCTGAACCTTAGAACACCCAGTCTGTAATGGTGTTGTGCAAAATGCTACGCTACTGTGGCGCCCAAATTCATCAACCAGTTCATTTTTTAGTTACTTCATAGCTGGCATTATTGAACTAACTCTTTAAATTCCACTTTTTTGAATTACTAAAATTTAAATTCTGCTGCTGTCATTGTTGGATTCAAACTCAAATTCTGAATCAATAACCTAGATCACCGGCTACTAACATAGTAATTAATAACCAATATATTCTGCCCTTGTTCCATCATCAGGGACCCCCACCACCCAGATACTGTTCTCTTCTCGCTGCTGCCATCAGGAAGAAGATACAAGAGCCTTTGGACTCATACCATAAGATTCAGGAACAGTTATTACCCCTGGTGAGGACGACCGATCAGGTGTGAGCCACGGTGGCAGGACCTCTGGCACTGAGTCTGACCCTGTGGTGCAGAAGGATGGGACGGAGAAGAGGAGAGCTGTCATCATTGGAGACTCTATAGTCAGGGGAGCAGACAGGATGAGAATTTTGTGGATGTGAGAAGGAAATCCGCATGGTTTGTTGCCTCCCGGGTGCCAGGGTCCGGGATGTCTCTGACTGGGTGCATGACATCCTGGTACGAGAGGGAAAGCAACCAGAAGTCATGATACGTGTTGGGACCAATGACATAGGCAGGAAGAGGGATGAGGTCCTGAAGTGTGAGTTTTGGGAACTAGGCAGAAGGCTGAAGAACAGGACCTCAAGGGTGGCGTTCTCAGGATTGCTGCCAGTACTACGTGATAGTGATGGTAAGAATTGGAGGAGATGGCAGTTGAATGCGTGGCTGAGGACTTGGTGCAGGGGGCAGGGTTTTAGATTTTTGGACCATTGGGATCTCTTCTGGGGAAGGTGAGACCTGTACAGATTGGATGGGTTGCACCTGAACTCGAGGGGGAGCAATATCCTTGCTGGTAGGTTTGCTAGCATGGTTCCGGATGGTTTAAACTAATTTTCAAGGGGGATGGGACCTGGAGAGAGCAGTGAAAGAAGTGCAGTAAAGTGGAGTAAAGCCAGATGTGACATATAGAGAGGCTTTGAGGAAAGAGCAGCAGAATAAAGGGTGTAAAGGTAGTAAAGCAGAAGGGCTAAAGTGTGTGTACTTCAATGCAAGAAGCATCAGGAACAAAGGTGATGAACTGAGAGCTTGGATACATACATGGAATTATGATGTAGTGGCCATTACGGAGATTTGGCTGGCACCAGGGCAGGAATGGATTCTCAATATTCCTGGATTTCAGTGCTTTAAAAGGGATAGAGGGGGAAAAGGGGAGGAGGGGTGGCATTACTATTACAGCTGCAGAAAGGGTGGGTAATATAGCAGGATCCTCTTTTGAGTCAGTATGGGTGGAAGTCAGGAACAGGAAGGGAGCAGTTACTCTATTGGGGGTATTCTTTCGGCCTCCTGGTAGCAGCAGAGATACGGAGGAGCAGATTGTGAGGCAGATTTTGGAAAGGTGCAAAAATAACAGGGTTGTTATCATGGGTGACTTTAACTTCCCAAATATTGATTGGCACTTGATTAGTTCCAAGGGTTTAGATGGGGCAGAGTTTGTTAAGTGTGTCCAGGATGGATTCCTGTCACAGTATGTTGACAGGCCAATTAGGGGGAATGCCATACTAGATCTAGTATTAGGTAACGAACCGGGTCAGGTCACAGATCTGTCAGTGGGTGAGCATCTGGGGGACAGTGATCACTGCTCCCTGACTTTTAGCATTATCATGGAAAAGGATAGAATCAGAGAAGACAGGAAAATTTTTAATTGGGGAAGGGCAAATTATGAGGCTATAAGGCTAGAACTTGCGGGTCTGAATTGGGATGAAGCTTTTGCAGGGAAATGTACTATGGACATGTGGTCGATGTTTAAGGATCTCTTGCAGGATGTTAGGGATAAATTTGTCCCAGTGAGGAAGATAAAGAATGGTAGGGTGAAGGAACCATGGGTGACAAGTGAAGTGGAAAATCTAGTCAGGTGGAAAAAGGCAGCATACGTGAGGTTTAGGAAGCAAGGATCAGATGGGTCTATTGAGGAATATGGGGTAGCAAGAAAGGAGCTTAAGAAGAGGCTGAGAAGAGTAAGAAGGGGGCATGAGAAGGCCTTGGGAAGCAGGGTAAAGGAAAACCCGAAGGCATTCTTCAATTATGTGAAGAACAAAAGGATGACAGGAGTGAAGGTAGGACCGAATAGAGATAAAAGTGGGAAGATGTGCCTGGAGGCTGTGGAAGTGAGCGAGGTCCTCAATGAATACTTCTCTTCGATATTCACCACTGAGAGGGAACTTGATGATGGTGAAGACAATATGAGTGAGGTTGATGTTCTGGAGCATGTTGATTTTAAGGGTGAGGAGGTGTTGGAGTTGTTAAAATACATTAGGATGGATAGGTCCCTGGGGCCTGATGGAATATTCCCCAGGCTGCTCCACGAGGCAAGGGAAGAGATTGCTGAACCTCTGGCTAGGATCTTTATGTCCTTGTCAACGGGAATGGTACCGGAGGATTGGAGGGAGGTGAATGTTGTCCCCTTGTTCAAAAAAGGTAGTAGGGATAGTCCAGGTAATTATAGACCAGTGAGTCTTAAGTCTGTGGTGGGAAAGCTGTTGGAAAAGATTCTTAGAGATAGGATCTATGGGCATTTAGAGAATCATGGTCTGATCAGAGACAGTCAGCATAGCTTTGTGAAAGGCAGATCATGCCTAACAAGCTTGATAGTGTTCTTTGAGGAGGTGACCTGGCATATAAATGAGGGTAGTGCAGTGGATGTGATCTACATGGATTTTAGTAAGGCATTTGACAAGGTTCCACATGGTGGGCTTATTCAGAAAGTCAGAAGACATGGGATCCAGGGAAGTTTGGCCAGGTGGATTCAGAATTGGCTTGCCTGCAGAAGGCAGAGGGTCGTGGTGGAGGGAGTACATTCAGATTGGAGGGTTGTGACTAGTGGTGTCCCACAAGGATCTGTTCTGGGACCTCTACTTTTTGTGATTTTTATTAACGACCTGGATGTGGGGGTAGAAGGCTGGGTTGGCAAGTTTGCAGACGACACAAAGATTGGTGGTGTTGTAGATAGTGTCGAGGATTGTCAAAGATTACAGAGAGAGATTGATAGGATGCAGAAGTGGGCTGAGAAGTGGCAGATGGAGTTCAACCCAGAGAAGTGTGAGGTGGTACCCTTTGAAGGACAAACTCCAAGGCAGAGTACAAAGTAAATGGCAGGATACTTGGTAGCGTGGAGGAGCAGAGGGATCTGGGGGTACATGTCCACAGATCCCTGAAAGTTGCCTCACAGGTAGATAGGGTAGTTAAGAAAGCTTATTGGGTGTTAGCTTTCATAAGTCGAGGGATAGAGCTTAAGAGACGCAATGTAATGATGCAGCTCTATAAAACTTCAGTTAGGCCACACTTGGAATACTGTGTCCATTTCTGGTCGTCTCACTATAGGAAGGATGTGGAAGCATTGGAAAGGGTACAGAGGAGATTTACCAGGATGCTGCCTGGTTTAGAGAGAATGGATTATGATCAGAGATTAAGGGAGCTAGGGCTTTACTCTTTGGAGAGAAGGAGGATGAGAGGAGACATGATAGAGGTGTACAAGATATTAAGAGGAATAGACAGAGTGGACAGCCAGCACCTCTTCCCCAGGGCACCACTGCTCAGTACAAGAGGACATGGCTTTAAGGTAAGGGGAGGGAAGTTCAAGGGGGATATTAGAGGAAGGTTTTTCCACTCAGAGAGTGGTTGGTGCGTGGAATGCACTGCCCGAGTCAGTGGTGGAAGCAGATACACTAGTGAAGTTTAAGAGACTACTATACAGGTATATGGAGGAATTTAAGGTGGGGGATTATATGGGAGGCAGGTTTTGAGAGTCGGCACAACATTGTGGGCCGAAGGGCCTGTAATGTGCTGTACTATTCTATGTTCTATATGTTCAACCATCAGGCTCTTGAACCAAAGGGGATAACACAACCAATGAACACACATAAAATGCTGGTGGAACACAGCAGGCCAGGCAGCATCTATAAGGAGAAGCACTGTTGACATTTCGGGCTGAGAACCTTCATCAGGACTAACTGAATGGAAAGATAGTAAGAGATTTGAAAGTAGTGGGGGGAGGGGGAAATGTGAAATGATAGGAGAAGACCGGAAGGGGTGGGATGAAGCTAAGAGCTGGAAAGGTGATTGGTGAAAGTGATACAGAGCTGGAGAAGGGAAAGGATCATGGGACGGGAGGCCTTGGAAGAAAGAAAGGGGGAGGGGGGAGCACCTGAGGGAGATGAAGAACAGGCAGATTGATGGGCAGAGAGAGAGAGAGAGAAAACAAACAAATATTGTCAGGGATGGGGTAAGAAGGGGAGGAGGGGCATTAACAGAAGTTAGAGAAGTCAATGTTCAAGATGAAGCCACACTCAGGTTGAAGGAACAACACCTTATATACCAGCTGGGTAGCCTCCAACCTGATGGCATGAACATTGACTTCTCTAACTTCTGTTAATGCTCCTCCTCCCCTTCTTACCCCATCCCTGACAATATTTAGTTGTTTGTTTTCTTCTCTCTCTCTCTCTCTCTGCCCATCACTCTGCCTGTTCTCCATCTCCCTCAGGTGCTCCCCCCTCCCCCTTTCTTTCTCCCGAGGCCTCCTGTCCCATGATCTTTTCCCTTCTTCAGCTCTGTATCACTTTCACCAATCACCTTTCCAGCTCTTAGCTTCATCCCACCCCTTCTGGTCTTCTCCTATCATTTCACATCTCCCCCTCCCCCCACTACTTTCAAATCTCTTAGTATCTTTCCTTTCAGTTAGTCCTGACAATGGGTCTCGGCCTGAATGTCGACAGTGCTTCTCCTTATAGATGCTGCCTGGCCTGCTGTGTTCCACCAGCATTTTGTGTGTGTTGTTTGAATTTCCAGCATCTGCAGATTTCCTTGTGTTTGCTCTTTAAACACAACCAGTGAACTCACTTTCGAGGACTGTTCATCTCATACTCTCAATATTGATTGCTTATTTATTTATTATTATTATTATCTTTACTTATTTTTGTATTTGCAGAGCTTGTTGTCTTCTGCACTCTAGTTGAACACCTGAGGTTGTGGGGGGGGGTCTTTCATTGATTCTGTTATGGTTATTATTCGATAGATTGAGTATGCCTGTAAGTAAATGAATCTCCAGGTTATAAATAGTGATATGTATATGCTTTGATCGTGATTACTTTGAGCTTGTAATTCATCATGGAATACACCTTTGAGAAACTACAAACTTATCTATGTGATGTTTCTTAAAGTAAATTGGAAAGCTCAGAAATCTTACATGCTGCGTCTTGAGGTGTATTCTAGAGATATGGAACATAGAAAATATTAATTTCAACAGCAACCAGTCTTTAGATCTGAATGTGGTTTGTAGATTGAATTTAAAATGCAGCTCAGAACAAGGGTCTTCCAGGATCTGCAAATTGGGGTTGATTGTAAACCAGGAAACACCCCATTGTCCTGAGATCTCTGCAAATGCATGAATGCAACTGAGAGATGATGGTGATTAATATTCAATCTAGGGTGTCAGGATTGTTGGTGTGAAGCTCTGGACATTTAAAAATTATATTTATTTATTGATTGATCGAGGCACGACTGCGCAAGCACCTGGACGTCAGCCCGTTGGAACAGGAAGTATGTCTGTGAGGCCAATGTTCTCTACTGGGTATCAGATGTGTGAAGTCCAGGAGCATCCCAGCCTCCCAGAAGGCCACATCTGCACCAGGTGCATCGAGCTGCAGCTCCATAGGGACTGCGTTAGGGAATTGGAGATGCAGCTCAATGACCTTTGTCTGGTCAGGGAAAGTGAGGACGTGATAGAGAGGAGCTATATGCAAGTAGTTACAATGGGGCCTCGGGATACAGATAATGGGGTAACAGTCAGGAGAGGGAAGGGCAAGAGTCAGATACTAGAGTGTACTCCTGTGGCTGTCCCCCTTAACAATAAGTACTCCTGTTTGAGTGCTGTTAGGGGAATGGCCTAACTGGGGGAAGCAACAGTGGCCGCACCTCTGACACAGAGTCCGGCCCTATGGCTCAGAAGGGTAGGGAAAGGAAGAGGATGACAGCAGTGATAAGGGACTCTGTAGTAGTGGTCAGACAGGCAATTCTGTGGACGCAGGAAAGAAACATGGATGGTAGTTTGCCTCCCAGGTGCCAGAGTCCGGGATGTTTCTGCCCATGTGCATGATATCCTGAAGTGGGAAGGAGAACAGCCAGAGTTCCTGGTACCAACGACATAGGTAGGAAAAGGGAGGACGTCCTGAAAACAGACTACGGGGAGTTAGGAAAGAAGTTGAGAAGCAGGACCTCAAAAGCAGTCATCTTGGGATTACCGCCTGTGCCACGTGACAGTGAGTATAGGAATAGGATGAGGTGGAGGATAAATGTGTGGCTGAGGGATTGGAGCAGGGGACAGGGATTTAGATTTCTGGATCATTGGGACCTCTTTTGGGGCAGGTGTGACCTGTACAATAAAGTCAGGTTGCACTTGAATTTGAGGGGGACCAACATCCTGGCGGAGAGGTTTGCAAAGGCTATTGGGGAGAGTTTAAACTAGAATTGCTGGGGGGTGGGAACCGAACTGAAGCGACAGAGGAAAGGGAGGTTGGCGCACAAATAGAGAAAGCTTGGAGACAGTGTGAAAGGGAAGATAGACAGGTGATAGAGAAGGGACGCACTCAAACTGATGGTTTGAGATGTGTCTATGAATAGTATGCAAGGAGTATCATGAATAAAGCGGATGAGCTTACAGTGTGGATCAGCACTTGGAGCTATAATGTTGTGGCCATTACAGAGACTTGGATGGTGCAGAGGCAGGAATGGCTACTTCAAGTACCAGGCTTAGATGTCTCAGAAGGGGCAGGGAGGGAGGCAAAAGAGGTAGGGGTGTGGCACTGTTGATCAGAAATAGTGTCACGGCTGCAGAAAAGGAGGAAGTTGTGGAGGGGGTGTCTAAGGAGACTCTGTGGGTGGAAGTTAGGAATAGGAAGGGGCCAATAACTCTACTGGGTGTTTTCTACAGAGCACCCAATAGTAACAGGGACATCGAGGAGCAGATAGAGAGCATTAGAGAGGGATAGGAACAGACAAGTTAGGAAAGCATTTAATTAGAGTAAGGGAAAATATGAGGCTATCAGGCAGGAACATGGAAGCATAATTTGGGAACAGATGTTCTCAGGGAAATGTACGGCAGAAACGTGGCTAATGTTCAGGGAATATTTGCGTGGAGTTCTGCATAGGCACGTTCCAGTGAGACTAAGAAAGAATGGTAGGGTACAGGAACTGTGGTGTACAAATGCTGTTGTAAATCTAGTCAAGAAGGAAAGAAAAGCTATGAAAGGTTCAAAATCTAGGTAATGATGGTGATCTTGAAGATTATAAGGCTAGCAGGAAGGAGTTTAAGAATGAAATTAGGAGAGCCAGAAAGGGCCGTGAGAAGTCTTTGGCGGACAGGATTAAGGAAAACCCCAAGGCATCCCTTCTCTTCATGATTTTTATAAATGACCTGGATGAGAAAATGGAGGGATGGGTTAGTAAATTTGCTGATGACACAAAGGTTGGGGGTGTTGTGGTTAGTGTGGAGGACTGTCAGAGGTTACAGCAGGACATTGATAGGATGCAAAACTAGGCTGAGAAGTGGCAGATAAAGTGTGACGTGGTTCATTTTGGTAGGTCAAATATGATGGCAGAATATAGTATTCATGGTAAGACTCTTGGCAGTGTGCAGGATCAGTGGGATCTTGGAGTCTGAGTCCATAGGACACTCAAAGCTGCTGTGCAGGTTACTCTGTGGTTAAGAAGGCATATGGTGCACTGGCCTTCATCAATCATGGGATTGAGTTTAGGAGCTGCGAAGTAATGTTGCAGCTATATAGGACTCTGGTCAGACCCCACTTGGAGTACTGTGCTCAGTTCTGGTCGCCGGACTATAGGAAGGGTGTGGAAACGATAGGAAGGGTGCAGAGGTGATTTACAAGGATGTTGCCTGGATTGGGGAACATGCCTTATGAGAATAGGTTGCATGAATTTGGCCTTTCTCCCTGGAGCGACAGAAGATGAAAGGTGACCTGACAGAGGTGTATAAGATGATCATGTGGAATGGGCTGAAATGGCTGACATGAGACTGCACAGTTTTAAGGTACTTGGAAGTAGGTACAGAGAGATGTCAGGGGTAAGTGTGTGGAATGGGCCGCTGGTAGCGGTGGTGGAGGCGGATACAATAGGGTCTTTTAAGAGAATCCTGGATAGGTAGATGGAGCTTAGAAAAATAGAGGGCTATGGGTAAAGCCTAGGTAATTTGTATAGTCAGGACACGTTCAGCGCAGCTTTGTGGGCTGAAGGGCCTGTATTGTGCTGTAGGCTTTCTATGTTTCTCTGACTGAGATACCACACAGTATAGGGCCTTTCAATCCTTTGAGCTGCTCCACCCAGCAATCTTCCAACTTATTCCCAGGCTAATCACAAGACCATTTACAAAGACCAATTAACCTACCAACCAGTATATCTTTTGACTGTGGGAGGAAACCCACGTTGTCATGGGGAGAACGTAGAATCTCCTTACAGACAGCAGTGGGGATTGAACCTGAGTCACTGGCACGGTAAAGCACTATGCTACCATTCCACCCTAAAATGAAACATTGTCAACCCGAAGTATTGAAGTAAACAATGTCATTGTAAACATTGAAACTGTATTGAGTTACCATCGATCTTAAGGGTATAAAACTGTGATGTACTTTGAGTTTAGAGGCCTATTTTTCTTTTTGTAATTTATTTTTTTAATCGAAGTTCATCATCAAATAAACATTTCCATAAGATGTATTTCAGACATTGTACATATATATCATATAACTATATATGTCACAAATCTCCAGATAGTATTTATCTGAGGTATACACTTATAGGAAAGAGTGGAAAGAAAAAAACAAGCAAAAGGAAAAAACTGTGTACAAGTAGGGAGTGATCTTTTTTTTTACAAGATATTCATTGATTTGTGAGAATAAAGTCAGGCCTATGAGGCATTATGTAGTTAAACCATTTTTCCCCAGTATGAATCAAATTGTTCCAGCTTATGATTAACAGATGCTGTTATCTTCTTCATTTTGTAAATGTCCATTGTAATTTCCATCCATGCATTTAAAGTTGGGCTCTCTTGTGATAACCATTTCCTGGTAAGAGTCTTTTTACCAGCCACTAACAGTATATTCATTAAATATTTATCTCTTTTCAACCATTCTTGAGGTATATATCCAAAATATATGGTCTTACTCTCCAAGGGTATTTCACATTTAAAGATATCTTGTAGGGCATTGTGTATCCCCCTCCAATAGTCTTTGATAACAGGGCAGTCCCAGAAATATGATAATGATTTGCATTTTGATTTCCACAATTTCTCCAGCAGGGAGGTTACTATCATAATGGGATTTCTGAGGTGGTGTAATAAAATATCTTATCAAGTTTTTCCATCCGAACTCCCTCCATTTCTGTGAACTGGTACACTTCCATTGATACCTCCATATTATTGTCCATTCTTCCTCAGATATAATTACCCCTCCTTCCTTCTCCCATTTTGTTTTAATATATGAAGTCGAATGTGTTTTAAGATTTGACAAACCCTTATACATACTTGAAATGATTCTACTACCATTATCTGAATTATATGCTTTACTAAAGAGCTCTATCAAGCATGTACTTGCCTTGGTTACTTTTTTAAGCGTTGCATCTGTAAATACCGATAAAAATCTTGTTTTTCTACAAAGTAATAAGTGTTTCTCTTTAAGCATTTCAAAACTGAACAGTGTTCCTTCTTTCATTATGTTGCAAAGAACTGTTATTCCTTTAGCTGTCCAGTCCTTAAATCTAGCATCCAGTTTATTCAGCGTAAAATCCAAGTCACATGCACACCATTTAAGAATTGCAATATCTCCCTCTAGATTATATTCTTTTATAGTAGTTTTCCATATTTTATGGGTCAATTTCACCCCTGGGTTCTCAATAGTATTTATGTACCTTTGCAGGTTGTTATCAGCCAAAATTGCTTGGAGGCCTATTTTTCTAAGAGTGTCTCCAGTATAATGACCTGCTGCTTGCTTTGAAGAGTAAAGTCTTCTACATCCACCAAATTCAGTGTCTCTCCAGTACTTCATTCACAGTCACAACATTGGGTAATCCTCACTGTGTGATTTTCGTGTGTGCAGAAGTGAACAATCTACTCCTGCTTCAGTATAAAGGAATCTCCTCATGCACACTTTGATGTTTGACTCTGTCAGACTCCAGTTGGAGTAATGTGCCCAGAGTCAGCACCTCAGTTTAGGAAGGTCTACAGAAAGCAGCAAGTCTGATGATTGGGATCATTTTGGGTTTCAGCAAAGAATTGTGACATTTATATATATATATATACACTTTGATAATAAAAGTTATTTTGAACTTTGACCAAGATGGCGGCATGACGCAGTTTGCAGCGGCCACTCCGGAGTTGATATCTGTTATTTGTTAAGCGGGGTGCCATGCACAATCCTAATCTGATGAAAAACAGACGTGGGAGCACGGAGGAACATCTGGAAATCTCCAGGAAAGCCTTCTTCATTGCTGCTGCTGTTGTGAGGTCCGGGTCTCTGCTGAGAAGAACAGGCCACCAGTCCTTGGAGTCGCGTTGCCGGTGGCCGTTGGGAGGGGTACCGTATTGTGCTCGGCAGAGGATGGTGCTCAGAGAGGCTGTGCCAGAGGGGATGGTCGCAGGCTCGGAGGTTCGACGGACTTGGAGTCCACTGCGGCCGGGGCGCTTTCACTGTGTGCTGCATCTGCGAGGCTGGGTCCGACGGAGCTTTCATTGTGTGCTGCGTCTGCGAGGCTGAGTCCGACGGAGCTTTCATTGTGTGCTGCGTCCGCGAGGCTGAGTAGGGCGGCGCCGTGGAAGTCCATAGCGGGGGTATTCCCTTCTGCCGCTGGCGTGGGATGACGAGTCTATCGGGACCCTGAGGACTTGTGGAAATTGTGTGGTGGTTTCTTTTGAACTTATAGTCTTTTAACTTCTTTGGACTATTTTTACTGTGCCCATGGTTTTTTTTTTTATCAATTATGGTATTGTCTGCATGTTGTAACTATATGTTAACTATAACTATATGTAACTATGTGGTTTTGTGTAGGTCTTGTAGCTTTAGTTTTTGGTGGTAGAGTTGGTCTCTTGACTTGGTGTGTCTGGGTAGTCTTGTTTTGTCTGGTGGATTTGGAGCTCCTTTCTGGGGAATGCACTAAGATGCTAGCACGATATTAATACGCAGCAGCCTCTCCGGACTCTGGATTTGGGGATTACCAAACATTATGTGGATTTCTGGTGTAGTCTGTTTTGTCATGTGCTTTTGTGATATCATTCTGGAGAATGTTGTCTCATTTTTTAAACTGCATTGCATTTGTGGTTTTTTAAATGACAATAAACTGAAACTGAACTAAACTGAACTGAACTGAATCTGCGATCAGCCTTTTCTTGGGCGAAGACCAGCAGCAGCACGTTACGCCGTTGGCGTTTAAGATCACAAAGAAGGTCCTCCACCTTTGATGGTTTTCAGGCCTTCCTTCATGTCAGTGGCTGTTTTCACTACTGTCATGCAAGTCCCTGGTGAAGACTCAGGAATACTGACGCACTCAGATGTAGAAGGATTCTTCATTGCTATTTCTGTTTTAGACCATAAGACCTTAAGACATAGGAGCAGAATTAGGCTAATTGGCCTATCAAGTCTGCTGTGCCATTCAATCATGGCTGATTGTCCATCACAGTTTTGAATTACTAGTCAGGGTTGTTCGCCCTGAGCTGAACCCCAGAACCTGATGGTCTGGTGGACCACTGTTATTCTGGCCTCTGCCCTTTAACCTGTTTGGCATGGGTGACCCTACCCAGAGGCAAAGCATAAAGCCCTTACTCCAGCCAATATAGATCTCCGGGTCATTGAGGCATGCAAACCTCCAAACGCTATGAGGAGGTTGTGCTCCTCTTGCAGGTGGGCAGAGAGAAAAGGCAATAAAATAAATAAGTGTATATGTATACCTGCTGAGAATGCCACGAAATTTTCACTCTTTTTGAAACATCCATTTTCATCAAGGAAATGGTTTGCATTAAATGATTCCGGTGACTCCCAGAGGCTGTTGTCTTTCAGAACAGACGAAAGGACAGGCATCACAAGCATACCCTAAACACAGAAGCAAGTTCAGACATGGTTATGGTCAAAAGTTATGTCAGATGCACAAAGCAGCAAGTATCTCAACACATTAAAAGAATGACTGATGATGTTAAACATCCCAAGAGCGATGTACTGCAGTGGCTGATGTGGAATTGATCCTCGGAGCACAGAATGTAATACATTTGTGGTCTGAATCCTGATCTTGTTGGATTATTAATAATAATATTATTGTTATAATATAATATCAATATAGTAATATTATTATTATTGTTTAAAATATTTTTTTCTCAGCTCAAGCTGGTAATGCCTGACATACAGGCATAGACGAGCACACTCATTTCTCAATTGCTAGGAGCTTTCAGACTATTTTGGTGGTGTTTAGTATTGTGGCTGTCTGGAGATTTACATGAATATTGCTGTGAAGGACTAATTGATTTATGTGTAGAAACTTTGGGTTTCTTACCAGTTGTAGATATTACCATTGGGACAATGTATACCCTGTCCATGTTCCATCCTCTTTCAATTTCCTTTTTTAAATTCAGGATATTTCTAGTGTATTTCAGTTATTGATTCTGTATATCTTGTGTGTTTGGAATGGCTGAATTTACCAAGTAAATTGTGCTTGCTTGTTTATTATATTATTATTATTGTTTGTTTATCCTGTATTATCATATTATTATTTATAGAGCACGTTTCATACAAGCGATGTAGCTCAGAGTGCTTTACAATGAGTTAAAGTGGAGACCATAATATATAGGAGCAGAATTAGGCCATTTGGCCCATCGAGTCTGCTCTGCCATTTTATCATGACTGATCCATTTTCCCTCTCAGCCCCAATCTCCTGCCTTCTCCCCATATCCCTTTGTGCCCTGACTAATCAACAATCTATCAACCTCTGCCTTAAATATACCCTTTGACTTGGCCTCCACAGCTGCCTATGGCAACAAATTCCACAGATTTATGATTCTCTAGCTAAAGAAAGTCATCCTCATCTCCATTCTCCATTCAAAATAGATCTTCCTCTATGCTGGGGCTGTGTCCTCTGGTTCCAGACTCCCCCTCCCATAGGAAACATTTTCTCCACATCCATTCTGTCAAGGACTTTCAACACGCAAATAAAATAAAGAATAAAAATAAAAGACAAGACGATGTTAGTAGATGTTAGTTAAAAGCAAGGTTAAATAAATAGGTGTTGAGATGGCGTTTAAAAATGACAACATCACTATAGTTTTATGTATTGAATTCCACAGTTTAGGAGCGTAGTTCTAAAAAACAGACCTGTCAATTATCTTTTGAGACAAAGTTGCTTAAGTTTAAGAGACCAGCAGAAGAAAACCTGAGAACACGGCTTCAGAATATAATGTCATCCCTTTGGAAAAAAGATGAGGAAGAAATGAGGGGGACGTCATTGAAACCTATTGAATATTGAAAGACCTAGACCTCAGTTAATGTTAGGGGTCCATGGCATTAAAACTGCTAGGCCTCCTGGAGTGTATGGGATGTCCAGGCAGGGATAGCACTCTAGTGAAGGGATTTGTCATGTCCATTCCAAGGCAGCTCACTCATCTTTGGCCCCTACTGGACACTCTGCTCCCACCTGTAGCTCCAAATAACTGTCTTCATGTGACAGCAGCCACATCCCGGTACACCACTTCAACAGGATGGCTAAAGCAGGCAAGGGTGCTCAGTCCACTGCTGTTTACCCTGCTGACCCATGACTGTGCTGCAGCACAGAATTTGAACCACATCATCAAGTTCACCGATGACACGATCGTGGTGGGTCTCATCAGCAAGAACGATGAGTCAGCATACAGAGAGGAGGTGCAGCGGCTAACAGACTGCTGCAAAGCCAACAACCTGTCTCTGAATGTGAGAAAACAAAGGAGATGGTTGTTGACTTCAGGAGGGCACAGAGCGACCTCTCCCAGCTGAACATCGATGGCTGCTCGGTAGAGATCGTTAAGAGCACCAAATTTCTTGGTGTTCAACTGGCGGAGAATCTCACCTGGTCCCTTAACACCAGCTCCATAGCAAAGAAATCCCAGCAGTGTCTCTACTTTCTGAGAAGGCTGAGGAAAGTCCATCTCCCACCCCCCATCCTCATCACATTCTACAGGGGTTGTATTGAGAGCATCCTGAGCAACTGCATCACTGCCTGGTTCGGAAATTGCACCATCTCGGATCGCAAGACCCTGCAGTGGATAGTGAAGTCAGCCGAGAAGATCATCAGAGTGTCTCTTCCTGCCATCATGGACATTTACACTACAAGCTGCATCTGCAAAGCAAACAGCATTATGAAGGACCACACACACCCCTCATACAAACTCTTCTCCCTCCTACCATCTGGGAAAAGGCACGAAAGCATTCGGGCTCTCACAACCAGAAAATGTAACAGTTTCTTCCCCCAAGCTATCAGACTCCTTAACACCCAGAGACTGGACTGATACCAATTTATTGCCCTCTACTGTGCCTGTTGTCTTGTTTATTATTTATTGTAATGCCTGCACTGTTTTGTGCACTTTATGCAGTCTTGGGTAGGTCTGTAGTCCAATGTAGTGTTTTTCTGTGTTGTTTTCACATAGTTCAGTGTAGTTTTTGTACTATTTTATGTAGCACCATGGTCAACAATCATCTCACATAGCACACTGTCTCATTTTTACTGTGTACTGTACCAGCAGTTATGGTCAAAATGACAATAAAAAGTGGCTTGACTTGACTTGGGTAGCCAGCAGCCTCATATCCCAGTGAGAGAGACATGCCTGTCTTAGTATGTGAAGTCAGCTCCAGTGGACTGGGCAGATCAGATCTACAGTGAGATCCAATGTCCATGAAGGTGATACTGTGCTGAAGAATGAGGAGCATAACGAGGCACAGAAGATGTCATGGTCATCCACTGCAACCAAGGAAGACCCCAGTTTGTGATGTTCGTTCATATCACTGGAGCCGGTCTTTTGAGGTTGATAGAGAGGAACTGCCCCAGTGCAACAGCTTGTCCACTTTAAAAACTCTCCCACACAGGTCTCCTGTCGTCATCAGACAGGATGGACAACCACCACCATTCCTCCTCAGCAACAAGCAAGTTAAGAACACTGTACTTTCTGAAGTACAGAATAGCTGACATGTGATTATTTAACTTTTGGTTCAATGTTATTAGAAGTTATACAAATAAAACATTCATTACATTGATCTTGACTCTGACCTTTGGTATCAGATATCCTCGGAAGTTCACATCACATGTTGCCATGTGTGGAAGGCTCATGGGAGTGATGTCGATGTATCGCTGGACCTCATGGATGACTGCGTCAGTGTACGGCATCTTCGCCCGATCCTCAATTGCTGGTCTTCGATGAGATCCAATCACATCATCAATCTCATTATGAATCTTCTCTAGGAGAGGAAGATAAGAAGATTTTGTTTCACGCATTTCATTTACCAACATTTCCCAACTTGTCATATTGGTCAATATCGTCTGATTTTACACTCAGTGGTCACTTTATTAGCTACACCTGCTCATTAGTGCAAATTTAAGATTACAAGAGAGACAATTTGAGACTCTGCAAATGTCTGTAAGGGGTTTGTACGTGCTCCGCAAGTCCATGTGTCTCATGCTGTATCTTCACAGGCAAGCGCAGGATCACACAGACAACCAGAAGGTTTAAGTAAAACTAGGAATTTTATTAATAAACAAATCAGTTGAACTTACAAGGTTTTGGATAACTCGTGATAACTCGGCCAGAACTCCACTAGGCAGGGATCAAGACAACGGAGGCCTGAGAGGATAGCGCTACCCCTTTAAATACATTCCAGTGCACAAAAGAATCTGTGCCCAGCTGATAAAACACCGGACTAGTTGCAGGGTTAACCAGTAACTATTCTAATAAGAGACAAAGTCCAATGAATTGGACACCTGCAAAGTCTTGAAGAAGTAAATGGAAGGATTCAAGGACAATTGCAACTTAACTGTAAATTGGGGAAGATCTAACAATAACACGTAAAAACCCCGAAACGCATTAGTACAGATAATTATAATTAATAAAACACAGAGAATACAAAAAAAAACTCAGACCCCTCAAAGAACTCTACAGATGATCCACGGTTGTGACAGTGTTGGTTTCCTCTGGGTGCTCTGGTTTCTCCCACATCCCAGAGCCGTACGAGGTAGAAGGATAATTGGTCACATGCAACAGTAGAGTGGATTAGTTGGACCAGAAGAGCCTGTTACCGTGTTGTATCTCTAAATAAACGACGACTGTGTGGCTCAACACAACTCCACTGCTGTATTCAAGTTTGCTGATATGGATCCAGTCAAAGGCGGTGATGAATCAGCAGTCAGGAGGGAGATTGAAAATTTGGCTGAATGCTGTCATAACAACAACCTCTCACTCAATGTCAGTATGACCAAGGAAATTATTATAGACTTCAGGAGAGGGAAACCAAATGTCCATGAGCCAATCTTCACTGGAGAATCAGAGGTGGAGAGGGTTAGAAACTCTGAATTCCTGGCTGTTACTATTTCAGAGGACCTGACCTGGACAGGAAAGTGCAATTGCAAAGAAAGCACGGCAATGCCTCTACTTCCTTTTGGAGTCTGTTTCAACCACAACCAATGATCCTGTTTCAAGGACTCTTTATCTAATTATCTCATGTTCTCATTACTTATTGCTATGTATTTGTATTTGCATTTACAGTTTGTTGTCTTCTGCACCCTGGTTGATCTTTCATTGATCCTGTTAGAGTTACTATTCAGTAGACTTGCTGAGGATGACCACAAGAAACTGAACCTCAGGGCTCTATACGGTGACATTTATGTACTCTGACAATAAAATTTACTTTGAACTTTGATTTTGACACTGTTGTGTAATTGATACACAACTTGCAATTTCCACAACTGTACCATGAAGACCATTCTAACGGGCTGTTTTGCCACCTTGTACGGGGTGTGGGCACTGCACAGCTGCAGAGAGCTGTAAACTTAGTCAGCTTCACATGGGCACTAGTCTCCATAGTATCCAAGATATTTTCAAACATCAGTGCCTTAGAAGGGCGGCATCCATCATTAAGGACCCCTATTACCCAGGGCATGCCCTTTTCTCATTGCTACCATCAGAGAGGATGTACAGGAGCCTAAAGGCACACACTCAACGTTTCAGGAACAGCTATTTCCCCTCTGCCATCCGATTTCTGAATGGACACTGAACTCATGAACACTACCTACTTTCTTTTGCACTACTTATTTAATTTAATATATAATTACTTACTGTAATTCAGTCTTTTCTCTATTGTATTGCATTGTACTGCTACTGCAAAGTTAACAGATTTCACAACAAATGCTGGCGATATTAAACCTGATTCTGAATGGAAGATAAGCTCTTTTATGGTCAGCTGAAGATTTCAATGGACTGAAGGTCTGGACTATACAGTTTGTTCAGTTGTATTTTTACTGATATTTTATATGGGCTTGTTGTCTTTTATATGTAAGGACAGGGCCTCAAGCTGCAGTTTCACCTGGGGACGGGGGTGGTTGCTTTGGGACCAATGCACTCCTCCAGGGGCGGTGTGGTGCGGTGTCCAGGCTGGAGTCGGCTCCCCCCACCGTGTTTGCTCACAGGAGATGGGCTCCATTGAAATCAACTGGAGATTGATGGAGTGAGTTTTTGATTCTTTTATTGTGTGATTATGATACCATTTGTGCTTGCTATCTTGTGAGTGCTTTGTGCTGTGTCTGACCATTGGTACTGTGTTTTGCACTTTGACCCCAGAGTAATGCTCTTTCACTTGGCTGTATTCATGAGTATTCATGTATGGTTGGGTGATAATTAAACAAATAGATTTGAGTTGAATTAAAGCTTACCTTGAACTTCTGGATACTTTGCCAGGATTTGAAGAGCCCAGCGTAGTGTTGTACTGGTTGTTTCAGTTCCAGCCATAAATAAGTTCAGCATCGTCAGCAGCAAGTTTTCTTGAAAGAATTCGGAGTTAAGCACATCTTTGTCCTGACTCAAGGCAAACAAAAATCCATGTTTTAAACAGAAGGGATTATGCAGATGCTAGAAATGGTGAACAACACACACACACGCAGAGTGCTGGAGGAACTCAGCAAGTCAGGCAGCATCTATGGGGGTTAATGAGCAGTTGACATTGTTTCAACCCGAGATCCTTCATCAAGGCTGAAACGGAAAAGGGCAGAAGCCTGAAAATGATGGGGGGAGGGGGAGGGGGAGGGGCGAGGCAAGGGAAGGGGTACATTTTAACAACCTTCAGTTGATTTTCAACTTTAATTCAACTTCCTGGATCCTTATATTCTTTTTATTTTTTAATTTTATTACAGTTCAGCACAGAATAGGCCCATCTGGCCCTTCAAGCTGCACTGCCCAGCAATAACCCAATTTAACCGTAGGCTAATTATGGGACAATTTACAATGACACATTATCCTACAAACTGGTACTGTGGGAGGAAACCAGAGCACCCAGAGGAAACCCATGCAGTCATGGAGAGAATGTATAAATTCCTTACAGGAGATGGTGGGAATTGAACCTGGGTGCCCTGTACTGTAAAGCTTTGTGCTAAGCACTATGCCATCCTAAAGCTACCGCACTCTAAAATAGGCAAATGTTTGCAATAGCAGTTCCCCAAAAGAAAACCCAGAAAATCATGGAAGCTTTTAGGAGGATCTGTAACAGAGGACTGTTGACACAAAATGCCAGATTTTTTTTCTATATGCACTGCCTGACCTGCCGAGAATTTTTGGCATTTCCTTTTCTTAGTTTAGATTTCTAGCAGTTGTATAATTTTCATCGAAAAAGATAACCTTCTTTTGGGTGGCACAGTAGTGTAATGCTTTAGAGTACAGGCAACCCGGGTTCAATTCCAGCACTGCCTGGAAGGTGTTTTTACGTTCTCCCTGTGACTGTGTTGGTTTCCTTCAGGTGCGCCAGTTTCCACACACAGTCCAAGGATGTACCAGTTAATAGGTCAATTGGTCATTATAAATTGTTCTCTAGTTAGGTTAGGGTTGAGCAACATTAGGGATCACCAAGTAGAGTGTCAACTCCAAGGTGGATTTGTACCGGAGTTGTGTTCTGTCCACACTCTTGTACGGGTCAGAATGCCGTCAAGCGACAGAGAGCAATCTTGCCAAACTGTTGTCTTTCCACACCATGAATCTCTGCAAGACCTTTTGTATTTTCTGGCCAAGAAAGATCTCCAACCACACCCTACTCCTTCAGTGTCACCAAGAGGACATGGTCACCATCATCATGAGGAAATGTTGGAGATGGGTTGGGCACGTGATGAGAAGAGAGGCCAACTCCATCATCAAGACAGCACTTCATTGGACCCCTGAAGGGCAGAGGAATGTGGGAGACCAAAGACAATTTAGCACCGTACCACAGAGGCAGAAATGAAGACCCTCAACCACACATGGGGCACAATATAGCCAAGGACAGTCAGAGATGGAGGACCTTCATTGCAGCCCTAAGCACTAGCGATGTAATGGGCATTAAGTAACTAAACTGAATAAATAGATGGGCTGCTGGTTGGCGCAACTCGTTGGGCTGGAAGAACCTGTTCTGTGTCATGTCTCTAAAATAAAATAAGAAGTGAAAAGTTATTGTCTTCAGTGTACTTGGTAGGACAGTGGAAAATGAACGAATGCTAGAAGAAACTTGCTGCCGTTACCTCAGCCATCTTCGTGAGGAAGCAGTCGATGTAATCCCTGGGGGAGTCTTTCTGGACAGTGTCTTTGTGACTTTGAATAATCTTGGCCAGAAAACTTTTCAATTTTTCCATATTTTGGAAGATCTTCTGATGAGGTCCGGGCAGGAAATCCATGATCCTTGGGAAGTTGTTGTACAACTGCAAAACAAACACACCATATTCACCGACATGGTGCTGTACTGGATACCTAATGCTCAGTTCAAAAAGTTCAAAGTTCAGAGGATATTTATTATCAAAGTATGTATGCAGTATCGAACCCTGAGATTCCTTTTCCCACAGACAGCCACAAAACAAAGACAAACATGAAAATGTTCAAAGAAGTACATCAAAACCAATCCCCACATCCAAAAAAAGGAAAAACATACAAATGGCAAAAGAGTGAAAAATACAGAATATAAAACACAAAATCTACAGAGTTCAGGCATTTTCAGTTCAACGTAGTTCAATTTACCTCTGTGTCGTTCGTTATCTGCAGGCCGCCCTGATCAAAGGCACACAAAATAGCAACAAAAATCAAGAATTGACCAGAAACACATCATTAGGTGAAATACTGAGTTTAATCCACAAATTGCATTGATTAAACCTTGCATAAGACCCAGGACTACACCACAATCCTCCAGTTGCATCGAAGAAGAAGGAGAGGGAAAGACCATTCGATAAAAGGGACCTTCCTTCGGAAGCAGTGAGCGAGAAGTAGAGAGAGAGGGGGAGAGGTAGAAGTGGAGGTGGAGAGAGAAACCATCACACTCAGACATCTTCCTCTGGCGCAGTGAGTGAGAGGCTGACAGATGGCGCTTATGTTCCACTCTCACGTCGATGATTTCAATCTTCCTTGACTCCTCAAATGGCAAAATCGGTGAGAAATAGAGTCAAATATGGGCACGCATCCCATCTCCTGGCTTCTTGGCCTTGAGGCCACAAGCTTCTCTCGAAACCTCACCGGACATCCTTAGACAGCGAAGCGCCAGATCACTCAATTAGCCCCAAAACACACCATCAAAATGTAGATCACAGACTCCAACAGTAGAAGAACCACATTTGGAAGAAAAAGAAGAGGTAAAAGCATCAGGTTAGAGGTAAGAAATTAGCTTTGTCTATTATACATTGAAACATATCATGGTATTATTATCTTCGTCTTGAGCCCATCATTCGAACCGGAGTAGAGGTCCCTGACAGCATCTCACCAAGTTCTCTATCCTGGGCCAGTCTTTCAAGTTGACCCTAGGCATAGCCCATCTTCTTCTTCTCCCAGGGATGAAGTCTTTGGAGTTCCTGCTGGTGTTTCTGTAGCTCTGTGATTTTTATGGGATGGAGTTACTAGTGCCAAGCCCAACACTCATCTTTTTGCAGCAGGCTTGAGATCGTCCAAGGCAGAGTTGGTGTAATTATGGTGGTGTTATTATTAAATTGATTTCCACGCTCCACTGAGAGTGGAATACCTGACCTCTTTCCTGGATTCATCAATGTTGTTGATGGCATGTCTGATGTTGAAGGACTTCCACCATTCCCTCACCATTGGTAAACTCCTGGGATTTTCAAAATCATCTGTTGCGTGTAGCGTCTGAGAGATAGTTTGCTATAAAAAATACACCTTACGTGTGGATATCACACCTTGGTCGAGTGGTTGAATCAGCGACGTTGTGTTAGGCGGCAGGAAACGCACTGTTACGTTAGGATGAATGCTGTCCAAATGTTTAGGATGGGCTGGCGCATTGTCAAGCAACAGAAGAACTTTAAAGGCAAGATTCTGTTCCTGGCAGTAGCGTTCAGCCTCAACAGCAAAATGATTAGCAAACCAATCTTCAAAGTGACCCATGCTTTCTTGTTAGCTGCCAAGTGGACAGGAAGCATATTCTTACTCAAACCCGTAACAGCACGGGGGTTTAGTGAATGGTAAACTAAGAGAGGCTTCATCTTACAGTCTCCTTCGGCATTGGAACACATAAGCAAAATCAATCTATCCTTTGCTGCCTTGAAACCTGATGCAGTTTTTTCATCCTTACTTATGTAAGTGCGTTTCGGCATACGCTTCCAAAAAAGCCTGGTCTCGTCTGCATTAAACACCAGCTTTGTTGTGATGCCTAACTCAGCTATCATAGCCTGCAACTGCACAGGGTGGCGTTCAGCAGCTTCACGGTTGCGAAGCCTGTGACGATTAACAAACTTAGAAAAACATCCCCTACGTGCATTAGATAGATAGATAGATAGATAGATAGATAGATACTTTATTCATCCCCATGGGGAAATTCAACATTTTTTCCAATGTCCCATACACTTGTTGTAGCAAAACTAATTACATACAATACTTAACTCAGTAAAAATATGATATGCATCTAAATCACTCTCTCAAAAAGCATTAATAATAGCTTTTAAAAAGTTCTTAAGTAGTTTACTTAAATACATTAAATACAATCAACCCCAGCACTTTAACATATCTTACTCCTGGCGGTTGAATTGTAAAGCCTAATGACATTGGGGAGTATTGACCTCTTCATCCTGTCTGAGGAGCATTGCATCGATAGCAACCTGTCGCTGAAACTGCTTCTGTGTCTCTGGATGGTGCTATGTAGAGGATGTTCAGGGTTTTCCATAATTGACCGTAGCCTACTCAGCGCCCTTCGCTCAGCTACCGATGTTATACTCTCCAGTACTTTGCCCACGACAGAGCCCGCCTTCCTTACCAGCTTATTAAGACGTGAGGCGTCCCTCTTCTTAATGCTGCCTCCCCAACACGCCACCACAAAGAAGAGGGCGCTCTCCACAACTGACCTATAGAACATCTTCAGCATCTCACTACAGACATTGAATGACGCCAACCTTCTAAGGAAGTACAGTCGACTCTGTGCCTTCCTGCACAAGGCATCTGTGTTGACAGTCCAGTCTAGCTTCTCGTCTAACTGTACTCCCAGATACTTGTAGGTCTTAACCTGCTCCACACATTCTCCATTAATGATCACTGGCTCCATATGAGGCCTAGATCTCCTAAAGTCCACCACCATCTCCTTGGTCTTGGTGATATTGAGACGCAGGTAGTTTGAGTTGCACCATATCACAAAGTCCTGTATCAGTTTCCTATACTCCTCCTCCTGTCCATTCCTGACACACCCCACTATGGCTGTGTCGTCAGCGAACTTCTGCACATGGCAGGACTCCGAGTTATATTGGAAGTTTGATGTGTACAGGGTGAACAGGACCGGAGAGAGCACGGTCCCCTGCGGCGCTCCTGTGCTGCTGACCACCGTGTCAGACCTACAGTCTCCCAACCGCACATACTGAGGTCTATCTGTCAAGTAGTCCACTATCCAATCCACCATGTGAGAGTCTACTCCCATCTCCGTTAGTTTGTGCCTTAAGATCTTGGGCTGGATGGTGTTAAAGGCACTAGAGAAGTCCAGGAATGTAATCCTCACAGCACCACTGACCCCATCTAGGTGAGAGAGGGATTTGTGCAGCAAATACGTGATAGCATCCTCCACTCCCACCTTCTCCTTATACGCAAACTGAAGAGGATCCCGGCATGCCTGGTTTGTGGCCTCAGATTCTGTATTATCAGCCGCCCCATTTGTCTTCATCACGTGCGACGTCAAGGCAACAGGTCTGAAGTCATTCAACTCCTTTGGTTGTGGTTTCTTCGGTACCGGGATCACTTGACACTTCCCCACTAGCCTCTGAACAAAGATGACCATAAGTTTCCAAAGCTTTCACACGAAGATGATCAGAACTGAGTGTTGTTTTTTTCTTTGTTTCATCCTCAATGTACAAATTCAACATTTTCTCCATATTTGTCATAGTCGGGTTATACACTTTGGTAACAATCTTTGAAGACACTTGTGATGAATCAATCTCTGCACTTTTAATTTTCTCAGCATTTTTCTTTATGTTTCTGATCGTGGACTCACCCAGGCTGAAGTAGTGTCCCAGAACTGTGTTACCCTCACCTGATGCCGCCCTGTTTATAATTTCCAACTTTTTTTCCCAAGTGTTAAAGCGGTTCTCTGCCGCTTGGCTGATGGCCCAGGACTTGACATTGGACACTTAGCAGGCATAATTAAATATTTCAAACACAATATCATTGCATCATAGGTAAAAACAACAAAAGTTTAAGAGCGCAAGATTGCACATCCACACGTTGCCAAAACCAATGTGAGACTGGCAGGAGTGAGACTGTGAGGCGTGCGCACATGACTTGCATTGGCGGGAAAGCAGTGCTCCTCGCATAACTGTGAACTTTGGATGTATATAAGGAGAATTTGGTAGAAATAGGTTCCTCGCATAACTGTGAATCCGCATTGTCTGAAGACGCATATAATGACGATAGGGTGTAAGCACATGTAAGACAGCAAGCACATAAGATATCAGTAAAATATAGGCATCTGTTAGTCTTGAGAGACCATGTATTTGCGCCTTGGAAAGTTTCCAGGGCGCAGGCCTGGGCAGGGTTGTATGGGAGACCAGTAGTTGCCCATACTGCAAGTCTCCCCTCTCCATGCCACTGATGTTGTCCAAGGGAAGGGCACTAGGGCTGATACAGCTTGGCATCAGTGTTGTCGCAGAGCAATGTGTGGTTAAGTACCTTGCTTAAGGACACAACACGCTACCTTAGATGAGGCTCAAACTAGTGACCTTCAGATCACTAGACCAACGCCTTAACCACTTGGCCATGCGCCAACACAGTAAAATACAGTCACACAAAAAAATATGGTTCAGGTCCCTGAGTCCATGAATGTTGTAGCAGTCTGCAGTTAAACACAATACCAGCTTGTCTTCTGCCAAGCGAACACTGGGGTTCAGCGATGCCAGCTTGGACACCGTGCCACACCACCTCCAATGGAGTTCACCAACTCCGACGCCTCTCTCATGGGGACTGTTGACAGGCAACAACACAGCTTGAGGTCTAATCCTCATGTGAGTTGTTATTGAGGTTAATGATTAAGGTTTAGGACATGCCCTCTCCTCACTGCTGCCATCAGGAAAAAGGTACAAGAGTCTAAGGACTCACACCACCAGATTCAAGAATAAGTATTGCCCCTCAACATCAGGCTCTTGAACCAAAGGGGATAACTTCACTTGTCCCATCATTGAACTGTTCCCACAATCTAAGAATTCCCTTCCAAGGACTCTTCATCTCATGTTTCGTTAATTATTGCTTCTTTCTTTATTATTATTGTTTCTATTTTTGTATTTCCACTGTCTGTTGTCTTCTGCACTCTGGTTAAATGCCGCGGTCTTTCATTGATTCTGGGACTACACTTCGGGAAGCCTGATCACCTGGCTGTACTTCTACTCCCTGAGTATAGGCAGAGACTGAAGACTGCAGCACCAGTAGTGAGAACCAAGAAGGTATGGACCAGGGAGGCACAGGAGTGCTTACAGGACTGCTTTGAATCAGTGGACTGCACTGTGTTCTGGCAGTCACCTTCAAACCTGAGTGAGTGTGCCACAGTTGTCACCAACTTCATTAAAACCGGTGTAGATGAGCCTATGAAAACTTGCTGTACATTTCCAAACCAGAAGCCATGGATGACAAGGGAACACAACTAATCCTCATAGAGGGATCAGAAGTGAAGAGTGAGCAATTTCACCTTCCTGGGTGTCAATATCTCTGAGGACCGAACTTGGACACAACATCATATTGATGTAGCTATAAAGAAGGCAGGACAGTGGCTATATTTCATTAGGAGATTGTGGAGATTTGGTTTGTCAACTAAAACACTCGAAAACTTCTAAAGTGTACCATGAAGAGCATTCTGAAGGCTGCATCACCATCTGGTATTGGGGTGGGGGGTGGGGGTGGCGGTATTGCTACTGCAGAAGATCAAAATAAGTTGCAGAAGCTAGTAGAGTTAGTCAGCTCCATCATGAGCAACAGCCTCCGCAGTATCCAAGGTATCTTCAAGGAGTGGTGCCGTAGGAAGACACTGTTCATCAGTAAGGACCCTCTCCATCTAGGACATGCACTTTTCACACTGTTACCATCAGGAAGGAGGTACAGAAGCCTGAAGGCACACAATCAGCGATTCAGGAACAGCTTCTTCCTCTCTGCCATCAGATTTCTGATTGGTCATTGGACCCACGAACACTACCTCAGATCTGTTTTTATTTATGTTATTTTAATTTAACTATTTTATACACACACACATGTATTTAATGTAACTCAATTTGTTTCCCTGTATTTACCATGTATTACAATGTACTTCTGTCGTAAAGTTAACAGATTTCACAACATATGCAGGTGATAGTAAATCTGATTCTGATTCAGATTCTACGATAGCTATTACTGTATAGATTTGTTAAGTATGCCCACAAGAAAATGGATCTCAGGGTTGTACATGGTGACAGATATGTACTTTGATAATAAATTTACTTTGAAGTTTGATTAAATTAGCTTCACTTGTCACAAGTACATCGAGCCATACAGTGGCTCAAACAACATTGACACAAACAATCAATATACATTGTTTGTGTCAATGGTCAACACAGTCCTAGGATGTGCTGGGGCAGCCCGCAAATGTCACTATGTTTCTGGTGCCAACTAAGCATGCCCACAACTCACTAACCCTAAACTCTACACCTTTGGAATGTGGGAGGAAACCGGAGCACTAAGAAGGAAACCATACAGTAACAGGGAGAACGTACAAACTCCTGACAGGCAGCAGCGGGAATTGAACCCAGGTTGCTGGCACTGTTAAGCACTATGCTAACAATTATGCTACTGCAATAGACTAAAGTACATCATGATAGAAATATATCACCAACAGTCTGGAGGTAGAACGGAGTGATGATGGCGCTAAACGGCGACTCCTTTGCCTGCATCTTTGGAAACAGCTCTATTTCCATCTTTAATATCTTTATTTTTCCCTTTCAGGGTTCTTTTGGAAACCCTGACCAGGAGTTACACACTGATTACGGTTCTTTGTGGGAATGGGAACTGCCCTCGGGGTTTCATGGCTGGCAGTTGTTCGGCACACCAAGGGCTCAGCCTAAGAGACTGGCTCGGCTTTGGAAATCCGGGATCTTGGGGCTCTGGAGATGGGTGGATCGAGGACCAGTATCACAGCAGGAGACTCGTGAGTCGTTGGGGGAGTTGGAATATCTGCGGCTGTGTGCCCAGAGACTCGTGATCTTTGGGTATAGAGCTAAAAAAAAGCGACATGGCAGATTTTTAACATCGTAAACCAGCGAGTTGTTTGTTATGTCTCCCTGCCCGCTGTGAAAATGGATAAAAAGTCCCTTATTAGGGAGAGAGAGACAGCATGTGGTATGTCAAATACCAGGTAAACTGCAAAGTCTTTGGGGTAAATGCAAGTTGGTGTTGTTGCTGTTGCTTTGCTCATGCTTGAGTGCTCGATGGCGGGTGCTGATGCTTTTTTCGCCGGTGGGGGGAGGGGGAATTGTTGCTTGCTGCCAGTTACACGTGGGAGGAGGGAGCTGGTGGGGACTTTAGGTTCTAACATTTAACTGTCATTCATTCTTTGGGGCACTCCTCTGCTTTTGTGGATGGTTGTGAAGAAAAAGCATTTCAGTATGTATACTGTATACATTTTTCTGACTTTAAATGTACCTTTCAAACCTATTGGTTTGGATCTTAAACATTGCAGCATTGTCTATAAGGAGTGCATATGTTCACCCCGTGACCATGTGGTTTCCTCCACGTGTTCCAGTTTCCTCCCAGAGTCCAAAGACCTACTGGTTAATTGGCCACTGTGAATTGTCCTTTGATTAACTAGGGTTAAATCGGGGGATTGCTGGGTGGCGTGGCTCGAATTCTGTACTGTATCTTAAATAAAATTATCTTGGCACAGTCAGTTGAATTTTCAGGTTATTTTAAACCATTAGCCAACAGACATTATGATTGAATGAAATTTGGTTTGAAATGTTGATACAGTGGTCCAAGTAGTATTCTAATTTCAGAATTTTGTGAGGTAGGACACAGTCACCAGGGTTATGGATGACCCTGGGTTTGTGGACATTGGAAAGTAGGAGGCTGACCAGGAATGTATTGGAATGTTCAAGTTCAGATATAATAAAGGGAGGGACAGGGATTCAAAAATTCAAAGTACATTTATCAACAAAAAATGTCAAAATTGTACAACTTTGAGATTTACCTGCTTACAGGCAGCCACAAAGCAAGGAAGACCAACACCCAATGTGCAGAAAAAGAGAAAAAAATGCAAATCACCCAAACAATAGAAGCAAGCAACGACATTTCGAATCAAACCGAGTCCTCAGATCAGAATCCCCAGAGTAGCCTGTGGTAGGCCGAAGCCTCGGTCTCAGTTCATCATATTAGTGGGGCAAATTGCTGTGAAGCTCGCAGTCACCAAGCATGGCAGCTGGAGCAGTTTCACAGCTTCAGGATTGCAGAGAGAGGAGTGAACATCGCGGGAGAGTGAGGCTCTCGCCTCCGGTCCTGACACATTTCCTTTCTAGTCTATCTGAGCCTGTGTTTAATTTGTCCAAACAGCAGGTCATACCTTGCATTAGGACCTGAGCCCTACTGTAGCGAATGCTCTGGGCTTCGACCACACTGCCCAGTGATTCACTCTGGGACAAGTCTTTCCGCAGGCACTAAGGGTGAAGACTAGTGACTTCCACAGTGAATGACTGAGGTTGACGATCCTGAGGATGAGGGTGGGTTACCCACCAGTTCAGCATGTCCTGGGGGGTTGATGGTCTATGCAAGCTCAGAGTTTGAGGCCTAGAGGTCAAAGTCCTGCAAATGGCAAGTCCTGGGGTCAATACCCAGAGGTCAAAGTTGGAGGTCAAATCCAGCAATGTGTCCCTGGGTCAGTATGTCCGGTAGTAAGAGGTCTGACATCAGTGAGTCCACACAAGGGACTAGAGGTTGTGGAGGCCTAATATCTGCAAGTCCGAGAGTCCAGGGCCAAGGACTGCCAGTCGGAGGCCGACCCGAGGTTGGAGACCTGTTTGTGAGAGTGGGTGGGAGGGTGGAAAAGCGGCTGGCATGTTGTGCTGTTCTGCTGAAGACTGCGGGCATGATATGCTGGGACCGGAGAGTTGGTGAAACCTGCAGGCTTTCCCCAGCACATCCTTTCATTGTGTAGTTTATAACACAAATGACTCATTTCACTGTATGTTTCAGTGTACAGGTGATAAACAAATGAATCTGAATCTTCAATGAGCATTTTCACAGTCGGCGGAGTGAGAGACAAGTAGACTTGTGTATTGTTAAAATATAGAAACATAGAAAACCTACAGCACAATACAGGTCCTTCAACCCACAATGCTTTACCAAAGATGTACTTAATTAATGTTGATCCTATATCTCTCAGTTTCACTGACACATTGACCACTTGAGTCTCAGATGAAAATATGTTCACTCTTAACTTCAGTAACTCTCACAATCCACTGTAAAGGGACATACCTGTATCCAAGGGCTAGTCAAACTGCGGGCATTTTCTGCAACCAACTCCGTCAGCCAGAGAAATTGTTTATCTTCGTAATCAAATCGTTTTCCAAAGGTGATGGAACAGATGATGTTTGACGCTGCACCTCGCAGGAGAAAGTTTGGGTTGAAAGGTTCACCTGGTTCAATTAAAGAGGCCATTTAGAAAATCATAGGACGTTAAAATGAAATTTTGGGGCAGTCCTAAATGTTTTTTGCACATTAAACACAAGAGATTCTCCAGATCAACACACACAAGGAGGCCACAGTGGGGAATAACCCTTTGTCACCTTATTTTGGCATCTTCCCCCTTCCTTTCCAGTCATGATGAGCGGTCTCAGCCAGAAACACCGACTGTTTATTCCTCTCCATAGATGTTGCCTCACCTGCTGAGGTCCTCCAGCATTTTGTGTGTGGTGTTATAGGTATTAAATACATCTCTGTTCAAAAGGTATCAGTTAGTTACTTGATACAGAACCAGTGAGGCCTCAATACTTGGTGTATTGTGAGCAGTTTTGGGCCCCTTATCTAAGGAAGCATATGCTGACATTGGAGGGGGTCCAGAGGAGGTTCACGAAAATGATTCTGGATTGAAAGGCTTGTCATATCAGGAACATTTGCTGCCTCTGGGACTGTATTCACTAGAATTCAGAAGAATGAGGGGTGACCTCATTGAAACCAATCGAATGTTGAAAATTCTCGACAGAGTGGATGTGAAGAGGATGTTTCCTGCGGTGGGGGAAACTGGGACCAGAGGGCACAACCTCAGAATAGTGGGATGTCCTTTTAGAACAGAGGTGAGGAGGAATTTCTTTAGCCAGAGAATGGTGAGTCTGTGGAATTTATTACCACAGGCGGCTGTGGAGGCCAAGTCATTCGATATATTTAAGGCAAAGGTGGATAGATTCTGGATTAGTCAGGGCATGAATGGATACGGGGAGAAAGCAGGTCCTCGAATGCGGTAGTGACAAACCTTTCTTATCCCTGAAGCTTGTTACCAGGAACTGGGCTTCCTCCTGAATCCTCTCCTCAGCGCTCTTTTTCCCCATTCCAAAATTCCTCAAGGTGCTGAGAGTGAATCTCCGAAGCTGCTTCCATCTCTCGCCACTGCTGAAACCAACTCCTGCAAGAGAGATCTCAGGTTAACGTCCCTTTGGAAGGGGTTGTCTATTGTCTGAGGGCAAATATTCTTAACCAGTTTCCCAATTTATTCTTTATCCTTCCTTACAACTGCCGAGATACCTAAGTGTAACGCTAAGGACTATCAGCTTTGGATTGTCTAGGGGAAAACCCGTCCATGCGCCAAACCGTGTCTCCCGTTTGCGCAGACACTGTGTAATGCACACTGGTACAAATTCGCACATACAATATCAGAGAGCACACAATGTACGTTTTACAGATTACACTTTATAAATCTTACTGGAACTAGTTAATTAATAGCGATACAATATAAAAAGAAAGAAAAGGGTGCCAAAACTTATCAGAGTTCAATCAATTCGTGCACAACCATTGGAGCTCAATTATCAAAGCTTTCTGTCCACTATTCGACCCCCCTCCGACCTCTTTGACCCACCATCTGGGACCAACCTCGGTCGTCGACCAGAGCGTGTCCAGCACGTCCTTCCTCTTCGGTTCTCCTCCCGAAAATCCCGCCACTGACTCCAGGTTCCCACACGTACAGATAGAATAACATCGCATCCATTGAATAGTTCCTCTGTTATCAATAATTATAACCCAAACATCTCAACTAAACAGAGCATTACCTCATCAGTCACCTACAAAGAAGCTATTTCCTTATAATGCTACAGAGAAGCCATTTTATATATGCAGTTAACACTTAACATTACAGTTAATAATCTGAGAACCCTGCATTCTCCCCCCATCGAATTAAGTCATGCCTTCATGACGTTCAGATAATTCGCCAACTCCTCCTGCAGAACACACAGCCCAATCCAAGTGCAGAAATCCATGGCAAAACTCCCCAAAACAGTGGAGGTCACACCCTGTTCCCCAGGTGCCACGTAGGCCAACCTATCTGAGGGGTGCCTACTTCTCTGAGACCTGTGCTCTCACTCTTCTAACTCCTCCACCTTGGACAACACGGGAGACTCATGGGAACTACGAGGCAAACCCTCCTGCGAGCAGTCACCCAAACCCCTCTGCACCTTGGAACCCTCTATCTCTTGCTTAGGCCCCACGTCCTCCTCCCCTACACCCTGTGGTACCCCCGACTGCCCACCACTAGACCCCTTTACCCTGTCTAACCCAGTGGGGAGAGTTCCAAGAGCCTCCCCCTCCATCACGGGGGCATCAGTGAACGGCAGCATGTACCAATCGTCCGAGTCATCTTCCTCCGAGTCAGTATCCCTCACAGGGGCTGGGCCCGGACCTGACTCTCCTGGTGTGGGCTCTTCCTCCACCCTGCATGGACGGAGAGTCCTGATACTAGGTGCAGCCGGCATCTCGGGCTCCCGCTCTACCTGTACACCTCGCCCCAGGGGCAACAGGTGATTCTGATGGAGAATCTTGACGGGCCCCCTCCCATTCTCGGGCCTCACCTGGAAAACCAGTAGATTTGGCATCTGACTCCCCACCACATAGGGCGTGCCCGCCCGGTGATCAGCCAGCTTGTGTTTCCCAGGTAGTCCCAAACTCCTTATGAGGACTCGATCTCCCGGCAGGAGTTGGGAGAACTTCACCTTCTAGTCATACCTCCTCTTAATTCCCCGATTCTGCTTGGCGGCCGCCTCCCTGGCCAACTCATAAGCTCTTTGTAGTTCTTTCTTCATATCAGACACATACTTCAAATGGGGCATCAGCGATACTTCACCCGCATCCGTCCCAAAACAGAGGTCAATGGGCAATCTTGCCTCGCGGCCAAACATCGGATAATAGGGCAAGTATCCAGTAGCTTCATTTTGGGTACAGTTGTAACAGTGAACCAGATGTCCAATATGTTGACTCCATTGCTTCTTTTTGCTAATCTCCAGAGTTCCGAGCATGTCTAACAGCGTCCAATTAAACCTCGCGGGCTGGGGATAGCCCTGCGGATGATAGGGTGTAGTCCTTGATTTCTCAGCCCCCAACATACCCAGTAGCTCGTAGATGAGCTTACTCTCAAAGTCTCGTCCCTGGTCACTATGTATCCGCTGGGGAAGGCCATAATGCACAAAATAATTCTCCCATAGCACTTTCGCCACCGCAGTCGCCCTTTGATCCTTGGTAGGGAACGCTTGAGCATACCTGGTGTAGTGGTCTGTGATGACTAAGACATTTGCCGTATTGCTGGCATTGGGTTCTATTGCCAAGAAATCCATGCACACCAGGTCCAACAGCCCCTCACTTTGTAAGTGTGACAACGGAGCAGCCTGCACAGGCAGCGTCTTCTGGTGTATGCAGCACATGCAAGACTTGCTATTCTCTTCCAGCTCCACCTTCGTTCAGGGCCAGTAAAACTTTGAGCAATGCATAGGTCTTCTCCACCCCCAAATGTCCAGAATCATCGTGCAGGGACTTCAACACAATCATCCGATACTTTTCAGACAGGACCAACTGCCAACACCAAGGTCGGTCCAGGGGTGACATTACCCGATATAAAACTTGTTTCTTCAACTTCAACTGAGGCCATCCCCTCAATAATGGAGGCACTGAAGCGTGACTCGTCTTCTCTGCCCACGCCACATCCCCCTTCTCCACCGCGCTCCAAACAGTGCCAATGCCCGGGTCATCTCGCTGAGCAGCTGCCACATCCCCCGGACTTAGTTCTGGCAACTGCTTACTCTTTAGTACAGTCAGGTCACAGAAAACTGGGGGTAAGGCGACATCAGAAGTCCCCAATGGGTCCACTGCTTGCTCTGGCATCTCCCTTTCCTCGGCCTTCACGGTGATAGCAAACTGACACATGGCTTTCACCCCAGGGGCAGAAATGCTCTCCCACTCCTCGTCCGTCTCCTATTCCTCTTGCTCCCGTCATGAGAAAGCATCTGCATGTACATTCCTGCTCCCTGACCGGTACTTCAGGCTGAAATCATATACCGACAAGGCCAACCACCGATAGGCTGTAGCATCCAGTTTCGCCGAAGGCAGGATATAAGTAAGTGGGTTGTTGTCCGTCCTCACCTCAAGCTTGGCTCCGTAAAGATAGTCACTCAGCTTATCCACCACCGTCCATTTCAACACCAGGAACTCCAACTTATGGGTGGGATAGTTTCTCTCGGAGGGCGACAAACTCCGGCTGACAAACACGACAGGTCTCAACCCGGTGCCCTGATCTTGATACAAGACGGCCCCTAATCCCTCTCGGCTGGCATCAGTGTGTAGTACATAGGGTAATCGAGGGTGTGCAAAAGCCAGCACTGGTGCCTGGGTCAGCAACTCTTTCAGCGATTTAGAAGCCTCCTCACATTTTGCATCCCACTTCTGTCCGAAGGGACCCGACAGGTTGAGATATTCTCCAACCTCCCATCCCCCTTTTCCTTTCTTCCCAAGGGAGGGTAACCATGCAGAAGTTGGTTCAAGGAGTGACTCACTTTTGCGTAGCCCTTCACGAATCTCCGATAATAACCACAGAATCCCAAGAATGAGTGCAGAGCGCTCACCGTCCGGGGCCTCGGCCACGTGGTCACCACTTCTATCTTAGCCAGGTCTGTAGCTACCCCATTCTGTGAGATTATTTGCCCAACATAGCTAACAGATGTCTTGTAGAACTGGCACTTGTCCAGGGAGAGTTTTAACCCCTCCTCCTACAGTTGATTTAGCATCTTCAGTAGCCTCACTTCGTGTTCTTCCAAGGTGGCTCCAAACACTACCAAATCATCCAAATACACCAACACTTCAAGCAAATTCATATCCCCCACTATCTTCTCCATGACCCTCTGGAAGATAGCAAGGTCTCCCGATATGCTCTTGGGCATCCTTTCGAACTGGAAAAACCCCAGAGGGCATATAAATGCCATCTTCTCTTTGTCGGCCTGATTCATCGGGATCTGGTAATGTCCACTCCTCAAGTCCAGCACACTAAACCACTTTGCTCCACTCAGACAGGCCAATGCGTCTTTGACTCTCGGGACCGTATACTGGTCAGGGACAGTGCGCCTGTTCAAAGTCCTATAGTCCACACACATGTGTACCCTTCCATTCTACTTCCGGGTCACTACTATTAGGGACGCATAGGGGCTTTGGGACTCAGTGATGATTCCAGCTTCCTTCAACTTGCTCAAGAGCTGCCACACGTCTTCCATATTTGCAAGGGCCAGTCGCCGTGACCGCTCTCTAAACGGGGTGTCCTCAATCACTCGGATGGTATGACGAGTGCTCTTAGAACAACCCACATCAAACTCGCCGAGAGAAAAAACATCTTCCAGCTTCAACATCTTCTCCAGCAGCCTACGTTTCCACTCCAGCGGTACAGGAGAGTCCCCAAAGTTAAAGGCCTCAGCGGTCAGCTTTCCTGTTTTCCAATCCTTCCCCCCTAGTGGGCCTCACAGGGGCGCTAGACATTACTGTCACCGGGAACAAATGCAGCAGCGACATCCCTCTCTTAAAGGTAATTTCTCTCTTCATATTTTCTTGACACTCACAGCCATCCTACTCGCCTGTACCATCGAGGGCCTCTGCACTTCGGGCCTCACCAGCACCCCAGCCGGAAATCGTGTCTCCCCTCAAGGTCTTCCAGGGCATCCACTAAAACGGCCTCACCATCAGGCACTCTGGGAAATCTGGGGGTTAAATACAGTCTCTGGCCCAGGGTGCAACCACACTTCCTCAAAAGCAGCATGAAACGCTGGGTGCACAGCCCGGGTCTCCAAACAGTTCTCACTTGCCCTCTCCTGGCAGGCCCCCATGAGCCTCCGCTCTACGGGTGTTGGTCCCCACCAGAATTGAAGCACCCCCGGTCTCAGCTGGGTCTGGACAAACCAGCACTAACGTCTCCAAAACTTCAGACACTCCCACATCGGCTTCTGAAAACTCCAGTTTCACTGACAAATACCCGTCATATGGATAATCCCTAGCATTGATGCCCCAAATCTCCAGTGCACGGAATGGGGTCAATGGCAAATGCTTGAAGTACTGGTTGTAAAACGAATGGTATAGTTGCGTGACCTGCGACCCGGTGTCAAGTATGGCTTTAGCATAGATTCTATCTATCCTTAGTGACACACTAGAGCGGGGTCCCACTAATCCTTCCGGAATCGAGTCTTTTGATTTCGGGGGTTCCTTGGTACAATGCTGGGAACATGTTCCCCTAGAGACACCAGGCCGTTCCCTCACTGGGTCCCCTCTAAGTTTCCTGACACCTCTCCCTTCTTGGATACCTGGGGCTCGCCCTCCTAGGGGCTTCTGGCCGCTCACATTCCCGCTGGAAGTGGCCCTCCTCCCCGCAGTTATAGCTCACTCTACCAGCTGCCCCTCTTCTCGCAGACCTCCCTCCACTCACAGCATCCTGCGCTGTCCGTCCTCTGGGGGGGGGGGGGGTTAAGCCCTCCCTACCAGCCCCTCAGTCCTCAGCTCGGCCACCACCTCCTTTATCAGTTGCCGGGTGAAGCTGGCTCCTCTCCCATCTCTACCGGGGGCTACAACTGAGGATCTCACCCTGCTGACAGAGTCTTCCTGCGGCTTAAATGCGCACTCATCCCCCGCTCACATCTCTGATCAGTTGAACAAACGTCAGAGGAGGATGTGTTTTATAAGACTGCTGGAAACTCCAAGCAATCTTGTCCTCAGCCTGGGCACCTCTAAATACCTGATCCACCAGTTCAGCCCGAATGACCCCTCCCCCCCCCCCCCCCCCCCCCCCGGCGCCGTAATCCATTAAGCTGCCTCTCTAGCCGAGAAAGGTATGCAGAGAGCTTCTCACTCTCCTCCTGATACATGTTTTGAAACTCCCCGAGGAGCTCCCAGTCAGCCCAAAAGCACTTTCCAAGGCCTCCATATAGTCCTTCAGAGTGGCCAAAGGCTGGTTAACCTTCACACCTCACACTACCCCAGCCGCCTCTCCCTAAAAACTTTCAACCAATCTCTGTCGCTTTTCCTCATCCGAGCACCGCTACTCACTTCAACTGCGACATTTGCCCATGAATCATAATCCTCCTCACCCTCGGGAGTGGGCGTTATCCCCGAGAAAACTCTTATCTTCTGGTGGGGACTTCTGCCCTTCTCGCTAAGGAGGTAAGTGTAGAGGCCAACTCAGACCTTTTTGCATTTCACTGGGGAACGGGAACTGACCAACTTTTCCAAATCTGACCATTCTTTCCCTTCATCCTCCAGCACTGAAAGAATCCATTCCCTAAGATCTCCTCCCCCCTCTGCAGGCAACTCTGCTCACTGAGCTTTGACCCCTCCCTCCCCGACACTCTGCAGGCGCCATGGCCCTGCCTCACCGGGAATGCCAATTTCCTCTGGCAACTCCACCCCTGTTATGTCCTCACTTGTCTGCACTAACACTATATCTGTACCTGCCTCAAAATCAAAGTTCCAAGATACTCCACTTTGCCAAAAGTTTTAACCGCACTCAAACCTTGAAGTAATACTTCATCCAGTATGCTAGACTCCACCCCCCTCAACACACACGCATTGCTCTCTGCCACCTTCGCAGCCACACACCATCACTGAAAAGCAGCTGGCGCCATCCCGACTGTATTTTATTTAAGCAGAGTGGTCACACAGCATCCACAGAATTCAAACCCAGACGAATCCCCACAAATGTAGCACTTAGGACTGTCGGCTTGTGTTTGTCTAGGGGAAAATCCGTCCACCCCGCCAAACCGTGTCTCCCGTTCGCGTAGATGCTGTGTAATGCACACTGGTACAAACTTGCACATACAATATCAGAGAGCACACAATGTACGTTTTACAGATTACACTTTATAAATCTTACTGGAACTAGGAAATTAATAGCGATACAATTATAAAAAGAAAGAAAGGGGTGCCAAAACTTATCAGAGTTCGATCAGTTCATGCACAACCGTTGGAGCTCAGTTATCAAAGCCTTCTGTCCACCATTTGACCTCTGACCCACCATCTGGGACCAACCTCGGTGGTCGACCAGAGCGCATCCAGCATGTCCTTCCTCTTCGGTTTTCCTCCCAAACAGCCCACCACTGACTCCAGGTTCCCACACATAACAGATAGAATAACATCGCTTCCATTGGTTAGTTCCTCTGTTATCAATAATTATAACCCAAACATCTCAACTAAACAGAGCATTACCTCATCAGTCACCTACAGAGAAGCCATTTTATATATGCAGTTAACATTACAGTTAATAATCTGAGAACCCTGCATAAGCTCCTCATCCCAGAGCCCATTCTTCTAGGTAGGAATTGCTACTATAGAATTCCACAGTTAAATCAGCTGGTGTTCCTGGTCACCAAACAGTCCAAGGTTTCCCTGATTCGATGTCACAAGACGAACAAAAAGGAACCATAGAAGAATTGGAGAGGTTCATAAGAATCATCTCAGAAATTATAGGGTTAATGGACAAGGAGCATTTGATAACTCTAGCACTGTACTTCCTGGATGATTTCAGGAATCATAAGGCTAATGTTGGAAGTGCATTTGATAACTCTGGGCCTGTACTTGTTGGAGTTCAGAACAAAGGCGGGGTGGGAGCGGAGGTTCTTATTGAAACCTATCAAATATGGAGAGACCTAGAAGGGACATGGAGAAGATTTATCTATTTAACCCTTGCCTAATCACGGGGCAATTTACAACGACCAATTAACCTACCCACTCAAGACCATCTTTGGACTGTGTGAGGAAATCGAAGCAGCTGGAGAAAACCTACGCAGTCATGGGGAGAACGTACAAACTCCTTCCTGTTAGTGACGTGAATTGAAGCCGGATCACTGGTGCTGTGAAGCATTGTGCTAACAACTACACTACCATGCTGCCCATGGTAATGATGTTGCCTATATTGGGGAAGTCTGGACCACAGGTCATAGCCTCAGTATAGAAGGATGTCTCTTAGAACAGAGATGATGAGCAATTTCTTTAGCCAGGAAGGGGTGAATCTGTGGAATTTGTTGCCACAGACAATTATATATTTAAAGGTACCAGTCCAGGTAAACTGAAGCAGATAAGATTTAATGTGTGGCTCATATCATGGTGTAGGTTACAGGGGCATAGGTTTATGGGACATTTGGGTGCCTTTTTGGGGCTGATGGAACCTGTAACACTGGGACCGGTTGGATTTGAATTGGAGGGGCACTAATGTACTGGATAGGCGTATGCTTCGGTTAGCTGAGATCTGATTACACCAGGGAATGAGGAGCAGGGTACTAGGAAGAGGCTGGGCTCAGCTGTTTAAACATCATCGTGGAGAATAACATATTAGGACATAAAGCAATTATAGGCTTCAAAAATATAAAAGTGGGTCAAAATAGGATGAAAAACCAGTAATAGACTGGGATGGCCTGTATAAATGCAAGATGTATTACGAATAAATGAGCTGGAATTACATGCTAGTGTGTATAAATATGATACAACAGCAATAACTGAACCTGGCTGACCTCAGAGGATGGTGATGAATATAGTATTAAAGAATATACTTTGTTTAGTAAAGATACGCAAGATGGTAAAGGTGGTGGAGTAGCCACATACGTAGGGAGAATTTAAACATGAGGCTCCTTGTGATAGGAGATGAATCGAGACTTAGTGAAGCAATCTGGGTGAGAATTGAAAGCTATAAGTGAATAACATTGGCTGTATGTTATGGACCCTCTCGTGCATATAGTGACTTTAATAAACAACTATCAGAATATTAGAAAAGCAAGTTCTGAGGTGATATTATAGTTATGGGTGACTTTAATTTCCCAAGTGTTGAGTGGGAGAACCCAGTGACTCAAGAATTAGAGGAATGTGAATTCATTGAGTTATAATGATTGTTTTTGACCCAATATGGAATTGCACTAACAAGGAGGAAGACCTGTCTAGATTTGATATTCTCTAACAATCATGATAGAATTTTGAGCATGGAAGTCGTTGAGCTTTTAGGAACAAGCAATCATAATAATATTAGTGTTGAAGCTTTGTGTAAAAGTATATCAGTAAAAACCAAAACCATTAAATTGAATTTCAGAACGGCAAAGTTGGTGCAGATGCATCAAAGACTTCAGAAGGTAAACTGGAAGGAACGGCTTGACATTGAGTCAGTTGAGAAACAATGGGATTGATTTAAAGAGGTAATACACACAGTGAAGGAAATGTTCCTACCGAAGGCCGGGAGAAGCAATAAAAACAATAGATCAAATACATGGATAATTAAAGATATACATAAAATTATTGAAGAAAAGACAGCTATATAAAGAATACAGAAAAAATAGTAATGAAGTTAACAACACACACAAATTGCTGGTGGAACACAGCAGGCCAGGCAGCATCTATAAGGAGAAGCACTGTCAACGTTTCCAGTCTGCATCAGGTCTCATCAATATATAAAAGTTAACCAAAGGGGATTTGAAAATTTGAGAGCTATGGTCAAGAGGGCAATTCAGATTGCCAAAAGGCAGGTTGAGAAGGATATTGCTGGTAATGCTACAATTAACCCCAAGGGATTTTTTCAATACTTTAATAGTAAAAGAAAAGTCAAGGAGGAAGTGAAGTGTATTAGGATTAACAGTAAGGTGATAACTTATGCAGGGAAGGACATAGTGGATACTCTTTGCACATATTTTGCTAAAGTACTCACCCACAAAGATGTTAGCAACATGCCAGTAAGTGCAGAGAAAAATAAGCTTGTTTTAAGTGACTTAGAGATCTTAGAAAGTGAGGTCCTCCTTCAGCTGAAAAGACTGAAAGTTAATAATTCTCCAGGGCCATCCAACATATATCCAATGGAACTTAAAGAGGTCTGTGATTATATATACAAATCCTTAACTCATATTTTTCAAAAGTCAGTGAAGACTGGTGAAATGCCCAAGGACTGGAAATGGGTTAACATTGTCCCAGTATGCAAGAAGGGTGACCATACAGACCCTAGTAACTATAAATCTATAGACCCCAGTAAATTTACTGTGCATCACAGGTAAGATAATGGAAACATTAATAAGGAATGAGGTGGAAAAGTAGCTGATAAGAACAAACATGTTAGCAGACAACCAGCATGGGTTGAGAAAGGTGAAATCATGTTTTACTAATATGCTGAAGTTCTCTGAGAAGGCAGTTAAAAATTTTGATAACAATAGAGTGGTTGACATCATTTATTTGGACTTCCAGAACGCTTTTGACAAGGTACCCTACGAGAGGTTAATAATCAAATTACAAGAAGTAGGGATTCAAGGTTAGGTGTGTGAATGGGCGCAGAATTGGCTATAAAACAGAAAACAATGAGTGAAGGTGAGAGGATCATTTTCACACCTAGAAGATGTTAATAGTGGGGTTCAGCAGGGAGCAGTTTTGGGGGCTGCTGCTGATTTTATTTGCATTAATGATATGGAAAGCACATAACAAATAAACTGATAAAGTTTGCAAATGACATGAAATTAAGGAGATGGACTGATAACATTCAGGAAGCAGAATCAATACAGTTAGATCTCAACAAAATCCAGATTTGGGTAGATAAATAGCAGATGAAGTTTAATGTAAGTAACTGTAAAATATTACATATAGGAAGTAGAAGTACTAGATATAAATATACAACGGGGATTCTTGAGTTAAAAAGTGCACTGTATGAGAAGGTTTTGGACGTCCTGGTAGACTCATCATGATCAACATCTGGACAATGCATAGAAGCGATTAGGAAGGCTAATAGATTGTTGGGTAATACAATGCGCTCTGTGAAGTTTGCATCTAGAGAGGTTCTCATTAAGCTGTATAATGTGCTTGTGAGGCCGCACCTTGAGTGCTGTACACAGTTTTGGTCTCCATATTTTGTGAGGGACGTAAAGACACTGGAGATAGATCAGAGAAGGACGACGAGACTCTTTCCAGCTCTGCAGGGTATGAGCTATTCAGAAAGATTGAAAGAATTAAATCTTTTTCGTCTTAGTAGACATAGAATGAGAGGAGGCATGACAGAATTGTTCATTATCTCTCAGGGTATAAGTAAGGTGGACGGCAGTCCAGCTGCCACTTCAAAATTAATCCATCAATGAGGACACAGGGTAGTAGGTGGAGACTGGTTAAAGAGAGATTTCAGACTAACATCATGAAGCACTTATTTACACAGCGAGTTCTGGGCACATGGAACATACTACCTAGTAGTAGTTGAGAGTCGTACCTTAGAGACTTCTAAATCTAAGCTCGATAGTTACTTCAGCACACTATGTGAATTGGAATTTGGCAAGCTTTGTTTGGCCAAATGGCCTGTTTTTCTCAAAAATATTCTTATGTTCTAAAGCAGAGGTTAATACATTCTTGATTAGTCAGGGCACCAAAGGCAGGAGAATGGGATTGAGAGGGATAATAAATCCGTCATGACAGAATGACAGAGCAGACTCGATGGGCTGAACAGCCTGATTCTGCTCCTATGTCTTATAGTCTCATTGAAACCTACTGAATATTGAAAGGCCTAGACAGTGTTGTCATGGAGAGGATGTTACCTATACTGGGAGAGTTTCAGATATGATACAGTTGCCTCATCAAATAGATGCCAGTTTGGTAGAATGTGTAACGTGATTTCTGGGTCACTGGAGGAAATGTCATGAGTAAGTTTAAGGGCAGTTTCATAATTGCCCGCACTGTGACTCCTGCTGTCACAAAACAACAAATTTCACAGCGTCCATCAGTGAGATTAAACCTGATCCTGTTAGAATTGTTAATGGAAATGGAGATTGTATCAAGGCTTTAATGCAGTGATAGTTTTGTTTTGTAAAGTGATCCAACTCCACTAAATGAATTGGAGCTGATTTCCCCATTCTAAATCCTGGGATTATCCTAGGGTTATACAGATTGGAAGCCCATTTTATCTGTGCTGACTCAGCAAGTTGCCTACCCAAGGAAGCAGGAATGAAAGGGTTAGAGGAGCATTTGATGGCTCTGGGCCTGTACTCATTGGAGTTTAGAAGAATGAAGGGGGAATCTCATTGAAACCTGTCGAATATTGAAAGGCCAAGTCAGTGTGGATGTGGAGAGGACGTTTCCTATGGATGGAGAGTCTAGGACCAGAGATGGAGCCTCAGAATAGAGGGACATCCATTTAGAACAGAGATGAGGAGGATTTTCTTTAGCCAGAGAGTGGTGAGTCTGTGGAATTTGTTGCCACTGGTGGCTGAGGATGCCAGGTCCTTGGGTATATTTAAAGTGGAGGCTGATTAGTCAAAGGCCATGGAGAGAAGGCAGGAGAATGTAGTTGAGAGGGATAATAAATCAGTCATGATGGAATGGTGGAACAGACTTGTTGAGCCAAATGGCCCAATTCTGCTCCCATGCCTCATGGTCTAATTATGGGACAGCACAGTAGCATAATGGTTAACACAACGATTTACAATAGAGGCAACCAGGATTGAATTGCTGCCACTGCCTGTAAGGAGTTTGTACATTCTCTCTGTGACCATGTGGGTTTCCTCTGGGTCCTCCAGTTTCCTTCTTCAGTCCAAAGACCTACCTGTAGATAGGTAAATTGGTCAGTGTAAATTGTCCTGTGATTAACTCAGGGATTGCTGGTGGCTCAGCTCAATGTCTGGAAGGGCCCATTCCACACTGTAATCTCAATAAATCAATACATAAAACTGGAATTGAACACTGGGGGGCAGCACCAACCCAGCCTGGTAACCGCTCCAAACTGCCCCCCTCTCCCCCACCAGCTCAACGCCTCTCTGCGAGCAGCTGTAAAGCAGGTGACACTGCGGCTTGAGGCCTAGTCCTCACTATGACCGAGGCCATGCGGCTGTTCTGCCATCTGCCCCTGCTGTCTCCCAGTAAATCAGTGAATCAGACTTGCAGCATTTCACATTAACAATGTCCGAAAGGGTCTTGTGATCACTGCACACCTCCTTCACTCACCAACTCCTCCAAAGCCTCTCTGATGCAAGCAGCGTCACAATCTGCAGCAAGTCCAGCTCCTTCAGTTTCTCCACCAACCAGCAACTCATTGATGGGGCAGACCTGCACCACTTTAAGTTCTTAAAGTACAGCAGGATCTTGCAGTTATAAATAATATATTTTAAATGGACAGTAGCTGAAGATTGAACATTATCACAGCTTCAACGGTCATTTCTTCGGCAGTTTGAATGGGGCACGACCGCACAAGCACGTGAAGGTCTGCCTCTGAGATCAGTGGGAAAGTTTAAAAAGTGAGCAGATTAATGGAGCGGGCATTGGAGGAGCTGGCGACGGAGTAGTGGGAGACAGAGTAGGAAGGCTTTGGCGAGCAGAGGCTGAGGACGAGCTTGCTCCCAGTCAGGTAAGGCTGGGTATGTTCTTTTAATTAATCTAGTTAGCTTAGAAAGTAGGTAATGGAGGCAGTAGTTAGGGCAGTCGAGTGCTCCGTTTGCAGTGTGTGGGAGGTCAGGACGAGCACAATTGTCCCTGATGACTACACCTGCAAAAGGTGCATCCAGATGTAGCTCCTGACAAACCGAGTTAGGGAACTGGAGCTGGAGCTGGACGAACTTTGCATCATTCGGGAGGCAAAGGCAGAAATAGACAGGAGTTTCAGGGAGATAGTCACCCCTAAGAGTCAGGAGACAGGTAGCTGGCTGACTGTCAGGAGAAGAAAGAGGAATAGACAGGAAGAGCAGAGCACCCCTGTGGCCATTCCTATCAACAATAAGTACACTGTTTTGGATACTGTTGGTGGGGATGACCTACCAGGAACAAGTTGCAGTGGTCACATCTCTGGCACCGAGACTGAACCCTCAGCTCAGAAGGGAAGGAGGGAAAAGAGGAGAGCAGTGGTGATAGGGGACAGATAAGAGGTTCTGTGGGAGGGATCGAGAATCCCGGATGGTCTGTTGCCTCCCTGGTGCCAGGGTTTGCGATATCTCGGATCGAGTTCTCAGTATTCTCAAGAGGGAGGGTGAGCAGCCAGATGTCGTGGTCCATGTGACCAATGTCATGGATAGGAAGAAAGAGGAGGTCTTGCAAAGAGAGTTTAGGGAGTTAGGTGCAAAGTTGACGGACAGGACGTCCAGGGTTGCAATCTCAGGATTGCTACCCATACCGCGTGCTCGTGAGGCTAGAAGTAGGAAAATAATGCAGCTAAATACGTGGCTAAAGAGTTGGTGCAGGAGGGAGGGCTTCATGTTTCTGGATAATTGGGCCTTGTTCAAGGGAAGATAGGACCTGTTCCGACGGTACGGGTTGCACCTGAACTGGAGGGGGACTAATATCCTTGTGGGAAGGTTGGCTAGTGCTGCTCCAGGGGGGTTTAAATTAGATTTACAGGGGGAGGGGAACCAGAGTGTTAGAGCAGATAGTGAGGTGGAGGAAGATAAAGTTTATGCGAGAACTGCAAGTATAGTGCATGGAGTAATGCCAAATCTAACATATAAAGAGGCTTTGAGGAAAGAAAAGCAGAATAAAGGGTGTAAAGGTAGTAAGGTAGAAGGGCTAAAGTGTGTGTACCTCAATGCAAGAAGCATCAGGAACAAAGGTGATGAACGGAGAGCTTGGATACATACATGGAATTATGATGTAGTGGCCATTACAGAGACTTAGCTGGCACCAGGGCAGGAATGGATTCTCAATATTCCTGGATTTCAGGTGCTTAAAAGGGATAGAGAGGGGGGAAATGGGGAGGAGGGGTGGCATTGCTGGTCAGGGATACTATTACAGCTACAGAAAGAGTGGGTAATGTAGCAGGATCCTCTTTTGAGTCAGTATGGGTGGAAGACAGGAACAGGAAGGAAGCAGTTACTCTATTGGGAGTATTCTATAGGCCCCCGGTAGCAGCAGAGATACCGAGGAGTAGATTGGGAGGCAGATTTTGGAAAGGTGCAAAAATAACAGGGTTATTATCATGGGTGACTTTAACTTCCCTAATATTGATTGGCACCTGATTCGTTCGAATGGTTTAGATGGGGCAGAGTTTGTTAAGTGCGTCCAGGATGGATTCCTGTCACAGTATGTTGACAGGCCGACTGGGGGAATGCCATTCTGGATCTAGTATTAGGTAACAAACTGGGTCAGGTCACAGATCTCTCAGTGGGTGAGCATCTGGGGGGCAGTGACCACCACTCCCTGACCTTTAACATTATCATGTGTTATGAGTGATGAACATACCTGATGTTCAATGGGGTGCAGAGTTAACCATTCCCAACCATCCCTCCTGAGAACTATGAACTGTTGCTGTTGTTATGCTGCTATTGAGAGAGAGATAAAGCCCAGGCAAGAACATCTGCTACAGATAAGAGGGGGAGAGAGACTGTTGATTTACTGTATTATGACTCTTCCTGGATTATTTACCTTCCACTACAAGGACTTTACTTTGCTCGTTAACATTCCTCAGGAGATAGCAGGAGTGGCCTGATTTGATGGACACGGTCATTCAGAGTTGATGGATAGCTGAGACCCCGTGTGTGGGGATAAAAGACAGGTCTGGAGAGACACTCTTCAGACACACCAGTGGACACTGACTGAGTGTTGGGAACCCACAGAAAGGTGGGGGCTTTGGAGACCGAACCAGGAGATCGGTCATTAAAACTCACAGTGTTACAGCAAGAAAGGTGGGGACCTGTGTGGGTGTCCACTCATGCCAGAGTGACGAGTCCATAACAGAAGGACAGTCTAACTGAAGGACGGAGGGGTCATAACTGAATGGCCACAACAATACGACAGATTAAGAAAGCCACAAAAGGTTTGCCTGCCGCAGCTGTTGCTGTTAGATCTCGCTCGCTCGCTCTCTCTCCAACGATTTCAATACAACAACCATAACTACTTCAGCATTTATGAACTGAACTCTATACTTTCTTATGACAATTTATTTACCCCTAGACATCGATAGAGCTTGTTTATTATTGATTATTATTATTCCTACACTTTTAGGTTTATTACTGCTCACTTGTTTTATATGTATATTTGCATTTTTGATATTGTATTGTGTAGTTTACTAATAAACACCTTTAGTTTGGTACCACCAGACTCCAACAGATTCTGCTTTCTCTGCTGGTCAGACACCTAGTTACGGGTTACGTAACAAATTGGTGGCTCGTCTGGGATTTGATTAACAAATTTGTGGGGCCAGTGAATCGGGATAAAAGTCCCTTATCTGATCTGGTTGTGTGGATAACCAGACGGGAAACCAGCAGAGATGGAAATTGACAAATTTTTAAAAGACCCGACCTCGGGGGCATTAGAGGATGCCAAGAAGGCGGAATTGGTGAGCGTTGCAAAACGATTAAATCTCTTGGCGGTGAAATCGTCGATGAGCAAGTTGGATATACAGAGAGCAATAGCTGTGCATTACGTATCCGAGGGTGTGTTCATGTCGGATGTATTGGACCTGTTCCCTGAGAAAAAACCAGTCGAGGGTGAGCTTCAGATACAGATAGAAAGATTAAGGTTGGTTGCGGAGAAGGAGGAAAGGGAGCTTGAGCTCCAGATACTCCAGATAAAGGAGATAGAAGCTGCAAGGCAGAGGGAGGACAGAAAGAAAGAGAGGCAGTTTGCGCTGGAAATGGAGAGGTTAAAGGCATCGCACGGAAGAGACTGGGTTGCAAACTCAAATGAGGGGTTCAAGATTGGTCAGGAGATCCAGTTGGTACCTCCATTCAAGGAGATGGATGTTGATAAGTTCTTCCTTCATTTTGAGAAAGTGGCTGTGAATCAGAACTGGCCTAAGGGGAAATGGGCTGTTCTATTACAGAGCGTACTTAGGTGGAACGCTCAACAAGCGTATTTGGCATTGTCTATGGATGAGTCTAAGGATTACGAGGAAGTAAAAAGGGCTGTATTGAGGAGTTATGAGTTGGTGCCAGAGACATACCGGCAGAAGTTCCGGAACTTGAGCAAGCCGTGGAACCACACGTATTTAGAGTTTGCCCGTGAGATGCAAATGTATTGTGAGCATTGGTGCACCTCAAAAGGGGTCGTTGGAGATTATGATAAACTCTTACAGTTAATACTGATGGAGCAGTTCAAAGGTTGTATCCCTGAGAGTATGAAGACATACTTGGATGACAAGGAGACAGTGACTCCGTCTGCGACTGCCAAATTAGCAGACGAGTATGCCTTAACCCACAAAACAAAGTTTTCCCTAAATAACAGCTACCAGAAAGGCAGTAGGGATGGCAGAGAAAGCCCACCGGCTAAGGCAGAGAATAAGCCGGGAGCTAGTGGAAAAGGTAAGGAGGAGGAAAAACAGGCTGGCAGGAAGGTTCCCAACTTTACGTGTTACAATTGTGGGAAAGCTGGTCATATCGCATCTAAGTGCTTTGCTCCAAAGAAGGAGACAGGAAAAGGGAAAACGGCAGTCCCGACTTGTTGCATTGAGTTGGTCAACAGATCAATGGGGAAGGCAAAGGTAGATAGAGCACAAGAGGGGCGTGAGAAGTTTATCTCGGAAGGGACAGTATCTGTGAAGGAAGGAGAAACCCCAGTTCCAGTGCGGATCTGGAGAGATACTGGGACTGGACAGTCATTGATTTTAAGGAAGGTGTTAGACTTCGGTCCCGAAACTGAGACTGGGGAAGTTGTGTTAAGAGGTATTGGAAAAGGGACCGAGGCCGTACCTTTGCACAGGATGTTTCGGAAATGTGACCTGGTATCTGGACCAGTCGAAATAGGGGTGCGGTCGAAACTACCGATGGACGGCGTGGATGTCCTACTTGGTAACGATCTGGCAGGTGGTGACGTGTATTCGGCAGTGAAATTAACAAGTAAGCCTGTAAGTGCTGAGGACCCGCCCCTAGATTCCAAGATTTATCCCGCATGCGCAATCACTCGCAGCATGTCTAGAAAGGTGGCTGAGAAAGGAGACAGTTTAAATGAGTCCAGGGTTGATTTAGCGGAGACATTTTTGCTGACCTTGTATGAAAAGGGGTTACTGGAGGAGAAGGAAAAGGATAGTGGGGTTAAGGAGAGTAACGGAGAGGAGGTAGATCTACCATTAGCAAGGAGGGACTTTATAAAGGAACAGAGTCGTGATGAGGAGCTTGTGGTGTTGAAAGAATCAGCTCTTTCTGAGGTAGAGATTGATAAGGAACCAGGGGGATACTATCTGAAGGAGGGAGTGTTAATGAGGAAGTGGAGGCTGACCACGGTGCCAGTCGATGAGGACTGGACGGTGGTACACCAGGTGGTGGTTCCGAAGGTTTATCGGGATGAAAATTTGAACCTGGCTCACAAGGGACCTCTAGGTGGACATTTGGGAGTAAGGAAGACAGTAGATAGGGTTATGAAAGATTTTTATTGGCCAAATATGAGGAGGGATATTGTTGACTATTGTAAAAGGTTCCATACTTGTCAAGTGGTAGGAAAGCCAAATCAGGTTATCCCCAAGGCACCTCTTAGACCGATACCCGCCTTTGGGGGGCCTTTTTCCCGAATCATCGTGGATTTTGTGGGTCCTTTGCCTAGAACTGCGAGCGGGCAGCAGTATGTCATGACCATGATGTGTGCTGCTACTCGATTCCCAGAGGCTGTGCCCCTGGGGAACATTAGGACTCCTGCGGTAGTAAAGGCACTCATTAAATTTTTCACCACGGTAGGGTTACCTAGAGAGATACAGTCAGATCAGGGGAGTACCTTCACGTCCCGTGCATTTCAGCAAATGTTGACACAGATGGGAGTTAAACAAATTCTAGCCTCTGCATACCATCTGGAATCTCAAGGAGCTTTGGAAAGATTCCACGCAACTTTAAAGGCTATGATTAAAACCTAATGTCAGGAAAACACTCTTGACTGGGATGATGCATTACCACTTCTGTTATTTGCAGTGAGGGACATGGTTCAGGAATCTCTGGGGTTCAGTCCATTCGAGCTCGTTTTTGGTCACAGGCCCAGAGGACCTTTAACCTTACTCAAAGAAAAATGGTCTAGTCCAAATGCGCAAGTCAATGTGATTGACTATGTTTTGAGGTTCCGTGAAAGGCTCCATAAATTTTGCGAGTTTGCGAAGCAAAATCTTAAAGACTCCCAGACTAAAATGAAACAATGGTATGATAAATGAGCCCGAGAGCAAGAATTTCAAGTGGGCGATAGGTTTTGGTCCTGTTCCCTGTAGTTACCAACCCCCTACAGGCGAGGTTTCAAGGGCCGTACAAAGTGATTAAAAAATAGACTCTCTGAATTATGTGATCGAAACACCTGATTGACGAAAGCCGAGCCAGTTGGTTCATGTTAACATGCTCAAAGGTTATCATGACGCGACCCCCACGGTGGTCGGTGTTGTCGCGAAGACCGATGAGGCAGAAAGGATTGATAAGGAGGGGTCCGAGCGTTTTGAAAAGATAAGCATAGTACCCACCAGACTAGAGAACTCTGTTATTTTGGCCAACTTTGCTGATAAAGTCAGTCACTTGGAGCCTGAACAAAGAGAGCAACTGACACAGCTAATTAACCGGCATGCAGATTTATGCCCAGATGTTCCCAGGAGGTGCAAAGTAACAGAGCATGATGTTATTGTTACCTCAGCCCAGTCGGATTAAACAATCCCCTTATCGGATGAATTTGGAAAATAGCAAGCTAGTGGAAAAATAAATTGAGCATATGCTAGCTGCTGGTATTATTCGTGAATCTTCCTCTGCATGGGCATCTCCATGTGTGGTTGTACCGAAGCCGGACGATAGTATAAGATTCTGTACAGATTACAGAAAGGTGAATGCTGTCACACAATCAGATGCTTACCCTATCCCCAGGGTGGATGATTGTATTGATAAAGTGGGTAAAACGAGATACGTCACTAAGATTGACCTGCTAAAGGGATACTGGTATGTTCCTTTGACTGACAGGGCTTGAGAAATTTCAGCCTTTGTCACACCATCAGGGTTTTATGAATACAATGTGTTGCCATTTGGAATGAAAAACGCTCCAGGGATATTTCAGAGAATGATTGACACTGTGATTAAAGGGTTAACAAACACAAAGGCTTACATTGACGATGTAGTAGTTTGGAGTGACACTTGGGATGAGCACATTGAAGCTGTGGAGAAACTATTTAAACGAATGTCTGCAGCCCATCTCACAGTGAACCTCGCAAAGAGTGAATTTGGTCATGTCACGATCACGTACCTGGGGTATGTGGTAGGACAGGGGCAATTGGCTCCTGTGAAGGCTAAAGTACAGGCTATTTCCGAGGTTCCTGTCCCAACAAATAAGAGGGCATTGAGAAGGTTTTTTGGCATGGTGGGGTAATATCGAAAATTTTGTAAGAACTTTGCGGATATCGCCCTCCCGCTTACAAAGCTCCTACAGAAGGAAGTAAAATTTGAGTGGAGCAGTCCTTGTCAGGAAGCTTTTGAGAAGTTGAAAACCATATTGTGCCACCACCCTGTGTTAAAAGCACCTCATCTCTTGAAACCTTTCTCCCTGGCGACTGATGCAAGTGATGAGGCTGCAGGGGCAGTCCTATTGCAGAAAGCAGGGGATGGAGTGGAACACCCAGTGGCGTATTTCTCTCGAAAGTTCAATGTGCATCAGAGAAATTACTCCACTGTGGAGAAAGAGCTGTTGGCACTTATCTTGGCAATTCAGCATTTTGCGGTCTACATCTATGCAGCACAGAGACCATTAATTGTTTATACTGATCACAACCCTTTGGTATTCTTGGCTAACATGAAAAATAAAAATAGGAGGTTATTAAGTTGGAGTCTGTTGTTACAGGAATTCGATATTAAAATACAACATGTAAAGGGGAGTGACAATGTAATTGCTGATTGTTTATCTAGATGTTAATTTGAAAGTGTATCTGTATTATTCTTGTAGTTAAGACCACTTCTATATTTTGTTAAACTCTGTAATTCAGTAATATGCTTTATTAGTTAATTTTCACTCTGGTGAAAATTTCCAGAAGGATGGGGGTGTTTTGAGTGATGAACATACCTGATGGACAATGGGGTGCAGAGTTAACCATTCGCAACCCCCCTCCTGAGAATTACGAACTGTTGCTGTTGTTATGCTGCTATTGAGAGAGAGAGATAAAGCCCAGGCAAGAACATCTGCTACAGATAAGAGGGGGAGAGAGACTGTTGATTTACTGTATTATGACTCTTCCTGGATTATTTACCTTCCACTACTTTACTTTGCTTGTTAACATTCCTCAGAAGATAGCAGGAGTGGCCTGCTTTGATGGACACAGTCATTCAGGAGCGATGGATAGCTGAGACCCCGTGAGTGGGGATAAAAGACAGGTCTGGATAGACACCCTTCAGACACACCAGTGGACACTGACTGAGTGTTGGGAACCCACAGAAAGGTGGGGGCTTCGGAGACCGAACCAGGAGATCAGTCAGTAAAACTCACAGTATTACAGCAGGAAAGGTGGGGACCTGTGTGTGTGTCCACTCATGCCAGAGTGACGAGTCTACCACAGAAGAACAGTCTAACTGAAGGACGGAGGGGTCATAACTAAATGGCCACAACGATACAACGGATTAAGAAAGCCACAAAAGGTTTGCCTGCCGCAGCTGTTGCTGTTACATCTCGCTCGCTCTCTCTCTCTCCAACGATTTCAACACAACAACCATAACTACTTCAGCATTTATGAACTGAACCCTATACTTTCTTATGACAATTTATTTACCCCTAGACATCGATAGAGCTTGTTTATTATTGATTATTGTTATTCCTACACTTTTAGGTTTATTACTGCCAACTTGTTTTATATGTATATTTGCATTTTTGATGTTGTATTGTGTAGTTTACTAATAAACACCTTTAGAATAGTACCACCAGACTCCAACGGATTCTTCTTTCTCTGCTGGTCAGACACCCAGTTATGGGGTACGTAACAAATGGAAAAGGATAAAATCAGAGAGGACAGGAAATTTTTTAATTGGGGAAGGGCAAATTATGAGGCTATAAGGCTAGAACTTGCGGGTGTGAATTGGGATGCTGTTTTTCCAGGGAAATGTACTATGGACATGGAGTCAATATTTATGGATCTCTTGCAGGATGTTGGGGATAAATTTGTCCCGGTGAGGAAGATTAAGAATGGTAGGGTGAAGGAACCATGGGTGACAAGTGAGGTGGAAAATCTAGTCAGGTGGAAGAAGGCAGCATACATGAGGTTTAGGAAGCAAGGATCAGATGGGGCTATTGACGAATATAGGGTAGCAAGAAAGAAGCTTGAGAAGGGGCTGAGGAGAGCAAGAAGCAGGCATGAGAAGGCCTTGGTGAGTAGGGTAAAGGAAAACCCCAAGGCATTCTTCAATTATGTGAAGAACAAAAGGATGACAGGAGTGAAGGTAGGACCAATTAGAGGTAAAGGTGGGAAGATGTGCCTGGGGGCTGTGGAAGAGAGCAAGGTCCTCAATGACTACTCCTCTTCAGTATTCACCAATGAGAGGAAACTTGAGGACAATATGAGTGAGGTTGATGTTCTGGAGCATGTTGATATTAAGGGAGAGGAGGTGTTGGAGTTGTTAAAGTACATTAGGTCGGATAAGTCCCCGGGGCCTGACGGAATATTCCCCACGCTGCTCCATAAGACGAGGGAAGAGATTGCTGAGCCTCTGGCTAGGATCTTTATGTCCTCATTGTCCATGGGAATGGAACCGGTGGATTGGAGGGAGGGGAATGTTGTCCCCTTGTTCAAAAAAGGTAGTAGGGATAGTCCAGGTAATTATAGACCAGTGAGCCTTACATCTGTAGTGGGAAAACTGTTGGAAAAAATTCTTAGAGATAGGATCTATGGGCATTTAGAGAATCATGGTCTGATCAGGAACAGTCAGCATGGCTTTTTGAAGGGCAGATCGTGTCTAACAAGCATGTTAGAATTCTTTGAGGAGGTGACCAGGCATATAGATGAGGGTAGTGCAGTGGATGTGATCTACATGGATTTTAGTAAGGCATTTGACAAGGTTCCACACGGTAGGCTTATTCAGAAAGTCAGAAGGCATGGGATCCAGGGATGTTTGGCCAGGTGGATTCAGAATTGGCTTGCCTGCAGAAAGCAGAGGGTTGTGGTGGAGGGAGTACATTCGGGCTGGAGGATTGTGACTAGTGGTGTCCCACAAGGATCTGTTCTGGGACCTCTACTTTTTGTGATTTTTATTAACGACCTGGATGTGGGGGTAGAAGGCTGGGTTGGCAAGTTTGCAGATGACACAAAGATTGGTGGTGTTGTAGATAGTGTCGAGGATTGTCAAGGATTGCAGAGAGACATTGATAGGATGCAGGAATGGGCTGAGAAGTGGCAGATGGAGTTCAACCCAGAGAAGTGTGAGGTGGTACCCTTTGAAGGACAAACTCCAAGGCAGAGTACAAAGTAAATGGCAGGATACTTGGTAGTGTGGTGGAGCAGAGGGATCTGAAGGTACATGTCCACAGATCCCTGAAGGTTGCCTCACAGGTAGATAGGGTAGTTAAGAAAGCTTATGGGGTGTTAGCTTTCATAAGTCGAGGGATAGAGTTTAAGAGTCGCGAGGTAATGATGCAGCTCTATAAAACCTTGGTTAGGCCACACTTGGAGTACTGTGTCCATTTCTGGTCACCTCACTATAGGAAGGATGTGGAAGCATTGGAAAGGGTACAGAGGAGATTTACCAGGATGCTGCCTGGTTTAGAGAGTATGGATTATGATCAGAGATTAAGGGAGCTAGGGCTTTACTCTTTGGAGAGAAGGAGGATGAGAGGAGACATGATAGAGGTATACAAGATATTAAGAGGCATAGATAGAATGGACAACCAGCGCCTCTTCTGCAGGGCACCACTGCTCAATACAAGAGGACATGGCTTTAAGGTAAGGGGTGGGAAGTTCAAGGGAATATTAGAGGAAGGTGTTTTTACTCAGAGTGTTGTTAGTGCGTGGAATGCACTGCCTGGGTCAGTGGTGGAGGCAGATACACTAGTGAAATTTAAGAGACTACTAGACAGGTATATGGAGGAATTCAAGGTAGAGGAGATATATGGGAGGCAGGGTTTAAGGGTTGGCACAACATTGTGGGCCGAAGGGCCTGTACTGTGCTGTACTATTCTATGTTCTATGTTCCACAAGCTAAAGCCTATTGCTGGCAAGGTGAGTGGTGTGGGTTTGATACTTTTGCTGAAGCAAGTCAGGGAAGGGGGGCTTTGAGATTTTAGTGTTTTTCTGTCATTCATTCTTTGGGATTTTTTTCTGTTTTGTGGATGTCTGTGAAGAGAAAGAGTTTCAGGTTGTATACTGTATACATTCTCTGATGTTAAATTGAAACTTTGAACCACTGAAGTCACACACTGCTTTCACTTAAGTGTCGTAGAGCATTACAGCATGGATACAGGCCATTTGGCCCAAACAGTCCATGCTGTCCACATTGTACACACAGCTAATCCCAATTCCTTGCATTTGACCCATGTCCCCCTGCCCCAATGTCCGTGTATCTATCCAAGTGTTTCTTAGATGAGGGCCGAAGGGCCTGTTTTGTGCTGTACATTTCTACAACCCTATTAATTGGTCATCGTAAATTGTCCCGTGATTTTCCCAGTATCTGGGCGGTGCAGCTCCTTGAGCCCAAAGTCCCTGTTTATTTCTAAATAATAAATTAAAATTATAACTAAGAACGAACAACAAGCGCCATTTCCTTCAGCAGCATTAACAGCCCCGAAATGTATAAATAACAAAGTATTCAGATTTCAAGAGAGCGGAGGCAGCAACAAAATAACTCAAGTTAAATTATAAATTCTCTTACCATAGCCGTCTGAGACTTTTTTGATGACGGGTATGAGATATCGGCCGCTGAAGTCAAACCCGTGGCCAATCAGGGCCTCTCTCATCGCTTCGGCACCACACACCACCACTGCAGGGAAGCTGCTGAACCAGAAGGTGAACACGGGGCCATACTGCTCACTCAGCTGTGGTGATACAAGAGATATATATTGTTTTTTATTATCTTGTACTCCATACGATGTTTGTCAATCAATTTAGCTAGAGGAGAGATAAGACCCATGCTGTATTCCTTTAGGGGAACAAGCGGCCTAGGCACAATACTGTATTTGTCAATGTGGAGTGGAGAGAGAGTTTGTATATCTGGCAGGAGCAAATGATGTTGATCATGGCGAGAGTGGAGTGCCCTTGGGACAGGTGGCACAGAAGGAGTGCCAGGGGCAAAGGGTGGCATGAAATTTCTTCTCTTTTTGCGGCAGCAGTGCAGTGCAATACATAAAATCACTACAGTACTGTGCAGAGGTCTTAGGGACCCTAGCCATACGTACAGTATGTGTCTAAAGCTTTTGCACTGTATTGTACATTGAAACATCAAAACAGCAAAATGTGTTGCTTGTGACAACGTCCAACCCTAATTGGTGTGTGAATGTGTGGTGAGACTCATGGGATGTCTCCAACAAATCCATAGATTGTGAAGGTTGTTAATTTAAACGATGCATTTCACTTAGTGTTTTGATGTACATGTGTTAAATAAATTCATATGAAATCTGACCAACGCAGTGCTGGGGGCAAATCACAACTGTTACCATGCTTCTGGCACCAACATAGCATGTTCACAACTTACTAACCCGTACGCCTTTGGAATGTGTGTGGGAGGGAAATGGAGCACCCTGAGGAAACTCACACATTCTTGGAGAGAATGAACAAATGCTGGACGAAATCAGTGGGTCAGGTAGTATCTGTGAAGGAAATGGACAGTCCACATGAAGGCTCTCGATTTGAAACATTCATTGTCCGGTTCCCTCTGCAGACACTCTGTGACCCACTGAGATCCTCTACATACAAGCATCTGCAAGCTCTTGTATCTCAAAGTGATACACAGCTACCCACTGAACTACTGGAACTATTAGAACTGATGACTAAAGTTCTGTGCCACTTGGAGCAGACATTAACACCCTCAAAAATTGATATCTCAGGAAGGCAGCATCCATCATTAAGGACCCTCACAATACTGGACATACCTTCTCATAACTATCCTCATGGGCACTAGCCTTCCCACCTGGGAGGACATCTTCAACAGTTAATACCTCAGGAAGGCGGTGTCTATCATTAAGGACTCTCCCCATCTGGGACATGCCCCTTCTCATTACTACCATCAGGGATGAGGTACAAGAGCCTGAAATTCCACACTCAGTGATTTCGGAATCCATCAGATTTCCATACTGTCCAAGAACACCATCCCACTATTCCGCTTTGCCACTATTTTTTGTTGTAACCTATAGTAATTTTTGGGTGGCGGTGTGCAGATATGTAGGTGTAAGGCACTCCTTCCAACCGCTAGCCTGCAGGTCACCCTTGGGCAAATTGTAGCACCTGCTTGGCCGCCACCCACCCCCCCACATCAGGGTCAAATGAAGCCATGTGAGCAAGTGGTGGATGGTCGTATGAGCAGCTGGTGCACATCAGAGGTGCTGGTTATGTGACAACAGGCAGACAATCTCTGAAGAGTATTGATAATGGCTGGGGGGGCGGGCGGTGGAATCACAGTCTTGTAAATACACTGCCCAGAACAAGGCAATGGCAAACAACTTCTGTAGAAAAAATTGCCAACAACAATCATGATCATGGAGAAGACCATGATCATCCATGTCATAGGACAGGGCACATAACGACTGAGTGAGCGATTTTTATTTTGTGCACTGTACTGCTGCAATTTCACAGCGTACGTCAGTGATAATAAAACCTCGTACTGATGGTCATTTCCAGAGTTTATAGCCCAAACTTCTGAAAACAAGTCTTGATTACTTCCTGATGGGCACAGGCTAACAATGTATAAAAATCATAGAGCAATATAGTGCAGACAGAGGCCTTTCAGCCCATTTTGTGGGCATCCATCCATGGTGCCCACCCTGATGGTCTCAATTTCCTGCATTTGGCACAAGCTCCACCCCTCCATGTATCTATCCAAATGCTTCTCAAATTGTACCTGTTTCAACAGCTCATTCCCTTCACTCACCTCCCTCTGTGTGGAAACTTTGCTCCTTCAATTGAGTGCTTAAAGCAATGGGCTAGAAATTCATTGGGGTTTCCAAAGTTCAAAGGACTATTATCAAAGTATATAGACATTATACAACTTTGAGATTTGTCTCTTTACAGGCAGCCACTGAACAAGAAACACAAAAGAACGCACTTTAAAAAATCCAACATACACCTGCAGAGAGGGAAAAAGAAAATCAAATTGTGTGAACAAGAAACGCAAGCAAACAGCACTCAGAACTAAAGTGAGTCCATGAACACGAAACCTGAACTTTGAAGTCTTCTGCACCTCAAAAACAAGTTTATTATCACTGACATGTCATGAAATTTGTTGTTTGACGACTGTAGTCTAGTACATTAAAATTACTATGTTACAGAAAGACATAAATATATTATTATAATAATATAGATTATATATAAATATTATATGTAATGTTGAATCTATCGGGTAGCAGAGTGGTCAGAGCAACGATCTACAGTACAGGTGATCTGTGTTCAATTCCTGCTGCTACTGCCTGTAAGGAGTTTGTGAGTTCTCCCTGTGACCATGTCAGTTTTCTCCGGGTGCTCCAGTTTCCTCCCACAGTCCAAAGACGTACCAGTTGGTGGGTTAATTATCCCATGATTAGGCTAGCGTTAAGTTGGGGGATTGCTGGGCTGTGCTGGCTCAAAGGGCCATAGAGGCCTATTCCACACTTTATTTTAATCAATAAAGAAATAACATATATAATATTAGAGATATATATATATATAAATATATATACACATATATATAGTCGAGTGGGGTGGGTAGCCCACCCCCGGCTTTCCTGGTGGCCAGCACTATTTATTGTTCTTGTTTCAAAATGCTTTCATGGCATTACGGTAGGGGGTCACACTGACTGTAACCGGGGTGTGTAATAATTACCTCCCCCGTTTGTATATGACTGAGGTTTTCTGCCCGGGTCATAGCGCCCACTCGGTGTTTTTTTCTCTGCTTGTCGCAATAGAAACGGCTGTTGAATTAAAGGAGCTTTTCTCGTCTGTCATGGAACGAATGCTCGCCGCGATATTACACTAAAATATCTAAATAAATAAATCAATAGTGCAGAAAGACAGCTGATAGTGAGGAACCGTTCGAAATTCTGATGGCGGAGGAGGAAGAAACTTCCTAATACATTCCGGCTGTCTTTTCGGACCTAATGTCAGTAATGAGAAGAGAACAGGAATCCCGCCTGTAAACTGTCCGCAGCAGTTTTGAACGTTGCGATTTCAGAATCAGGATCAGGTGTATCATCGTGGACATAATGCCACGAAATTTGTTGGTTTGCGGAAGCAGTGCAGTGCAAAATTACTCTTACAAAATATTAATAAATGGTTGCAAAAGAGGGATAATAGCGAGGTTCTAGTAATTTGATACCGTGATTTACAGAAAAAAAATCAGCCCTTACGCAACTTTAGCATGGCTGCTTTGGCGATTTCGTCAAAGCAAGTTGCCTCAAGTGGGGGAAGTTTTTTTTTACAATTTTATCTCTGTGTGTAATTTAAAAAATGCAGACGTTGTTCCTACCTTGATGAGGGATTTGTGGGGTGCTTTGAAATCCAGTTGGAGAGCGTTGCCGACGATCGGGAGGGCAGGAGGACCCGGGGGAAGCCTGCCTTTCTGCCGCTGGTTGTTTTGAAAGAATCTCACCAGAAGCAGGACGCTCAATAAAACAACCAACAAAGTTGTCAGCGGCTCCCCAAAACTCATGGTGACAGAGTACGCAGATTCTGGAAAAGAAGCAAGAGAGGCTGTATCTCAAAATTCACAGTTGTACCACTTTCACCAGATTCAAACAGTAAACTACCCTTAAATTAAGGGCAATTAAAGTCCCGATTAAAGTTCACACTCGCTGACGACTTTTATATATTTAGGTCAGTCTCATTACGGACCGCCCTTTGGAGTTCTTACCAATGCTTTATGTCAGTGGGCGTGAGTTATGTTCTCAACAAATAAAACTATCGAGAATTGAAATGGCCTTCAAGAGGCTGACAATTCCGAATCACCTTCTTTGTAAGGTAAAAGTTTGGTAAACCAGACCCAAGCTGCTGAGAATTCCTCCGGTAATCGGTAGAATATATTGATTCTGTGCAATTCGTCTGATTTAAGCTCCTTTTTACAGTTGAAAGTTCAAAGTAAAATTGTATTATCAAAGCTCATATATGTCACCATACACAACCTGAGACTCGTTTTCCTGTGGGGATAGTCAGCAAATCTACAGGATAGTAACTATAACGGGATCAATGAAAGATCAACCAGAGTGCAGAAGACAACAAACTGTGCAAATGCAAATATAAATAAATAGCAATAATTAATGAGAAAATGGGATTATGAGATAAAGAGTCCTTAATGTGAGATTGTTGGTTGTGGGAACTTATCAATGATGGGGAAAGTGAGTGTAGTTAACCCCTTTTATTCAAGAGCCTGATGATTGAGGGACAGTAACTGTTTTTGAACGTGGTGATGCAAGTCCTGAGTCTCTTGTACCTTCTACCTGATGGCAGCAGTGAGAAAAGATCGTGTCCTGGGTGGTGGGGATCTGTGTTGATGGATGCTGCTTTCCTACAACAGCATTGCAAGTCGATGTACTCAATAGTTGGGGGGAGGCTTTACCCGTGATGGACTGGGCTGAATCCACTACCTTTTGCATGACTTTTCCATTCAAAGGGATTGGTGTCTCTTGCCAGGATATGAGGCATGTTTTGCACGTTCACCAGCAGCAGCAGCAGAGAGGCAGGCTTCTCCTGGGTTCCTCCACCCTCTGATTGCTGTCAAGATTGTTTAATGTCATTTCCAGAAACATGTGTAAAGGCAAACGAAATAATTGCTACTCCAGCTCTGATGCACTGCAACAAAAACCACAATAAGATACAGAACACAGCCCGGTCCATCACAGGTAAAGCCCTCCCCACCATTGAACACATCTACATGAAACATTGCCGCAGGCAAGCAGCATCCATCATCAGGGACAACACCACCCTCCCCAGGACATGCCCTCTTCTCGCTGCTGCCATCAGGAAGAAGGTACTGGAGCCTCGGGACACACACCATCAGATTCAGGAACAGTTACTACCCCTCATTCAGCAGGTTCTTTAAACAAAGGAGATAACTTCACTCAAAGCAACACACACAAAATGCTGGAGGAACTCAGTAGGCCAGGCAGCATGAATGTATGAACTGTTGAGATTTTGGGCCAAGACCCTTCACCAGGACTGGAAAGAAAGATGAGAAGTCAGAGTAAGGTGTGGGGAGGGGAGGCAGAAGTACAAGTGGCAGGTGACAGATGAAACCGGGAGAGGGGGGAGGGTGAAGTAAAGAGCTAGAAAGTAGATTGGTGAAAAGGATAAAGGGCTGGAGAAGAGGGAATCTGATAGAAGACCATGGAAGAAAGGGAAGTGACGAAGAGGGAGGTGATAGGTCCCAAGAAGAACACATGGCTGTGGCTGTGGGCCAGTCAACTTGCCCCATCATTGAAATGTACCCATGACCTATGGACTCATTTTCAAGGACTCTCCATCTCATGTTCTCAATACTTATTGTTTATTTATCATTATTATTATTTCTTTCTGTTTGTATTTGAACAGTTTGTTGTCTTCTGTACTCTGGTTGAATGCCCAATTTGATGTGATTCTGTTATGGTTATTATTATTCCATTATGGATTTATTGAGCATGCCCACAAGAAAATGAATCTCAGGGTTGTGTATGATGACATACTGTGGGAAGACTGTATATACTAGTGAGGAGTAGCCTCAAAATATGAGTGTGAGAAAGCTGGTGGAGTTCCGGATATTTGTTATGCTAAAGTTCAAAGTACATTTATTATCAAAATATGTATATTATATACAACTTTAAGATTTGTCTCCCTACAGGCAGCCACAGAACAACTAAACCTGAAGGAACCCATTTGAAAAAAGGCTGTCAAACACCCAACGTGCAGAAAAAAACAAATGGTGCAAACAATAAAAGGAAGCAAGTAAAATTCAGAATTGAAGTTTGTGAAAGTGAGTCCACAGCCACAAAGCCAGTCATCACAGCAGCCAATACAGGAGCCCACTTCAGCCTCAATTCAGCACAGAGATGGGTAAACCTCGTGGAACAGTGAGCTGATCCAGCCTGTCCCTCACTTCCAGCTCCGACACCCTGACCTTTTCAATCTCCGGCCCCAACACCCTGACCTTTTCAACCTGGCCCAGTACCTATATCATCCAAACCTCAGGTCGATCGTCACTCTCAGACCTGGGCCCTGCCGTTTCGATGCACCTTACTTCTTGAAATGCAGTGTGGAATAGGCCCTTCTAGCCCTTTGAGCTGCAGAGCCCGGCAATGCCCAACTTAACTATGATGTTGTGGCCATTACAGAGACTTGGATGGCTCAGGGGCAGGAATGGTTACTTCAAGTGCCAGGCTTAGCTGTTTCAGAAAGGACAGGGAGGGAGGCAAAAGAGGTGGGGGTGTGGCATTGTTGATCAGAGATAGTGTCACGGTTGCAGAAAAAGAGGAAGTCATGGAGGGATTGTCTACAGAGTCTCTGTGGGTGGAAGTTAGGAACAGGAAGGGGTCAATAACTCTTCTGGGTGTTTTTTATAGACCACCCAATAGTAACAGGGACATCGAGGAGCAGATAGGGAGACAGATTCTGGAAAGGTATAATAATAACAGGGTTGTTGTGGTAGGAGATTTTAATTTCCCAAATATCAATTGGCATCTCCCTAGAACAAGGGGTTTAGATGGGGTGGAGTTTGTTAGGTGTGTTCAAGAAAGTTTCTTGACACAATATGTAGATAAGCCTACAAGAGGAAAGACTGTACTTGATTTGGTATTGGGAAATTAACCTGGTCAGGTGTTAGATCTTTCAGTGGGAGAGCATTTTGGAGATAGTGATCATAATTCTATCTCCTTTACCATAGCATTGGAGAGGGATAGGAACAGATGAGTTAGGAAGGCGTTTAACTGGAGTAAGGGGAAATATGAGGCTATCAGGCAAAAAGTTGGAAGCATAAATTAGGAACAGATGTTCTCAGGGAAATGTATGGAAGAAATGTGGCAAATGTTTAGGCGATATTTGCGTGGAGTTCTGCATAGGTACATTCCAATGACACAGAGAAAGTATGGTAGGGTACAGGAACCGTGCTGTACAAAGTCTGTTGTAAATCAGAGTAAGGAGGTGGGAGGAGGGGAGGAAGAAGTACAAGGTGACAGGTGAAACCAGGAGAGGGGGAAAGGTGAAGTAAAGAGCTGAGAAGTTGATTGGTGAAAGAGATAAAAGGATGGAGAAGGGGGAATCTGATAGGAGAGGACAGAAGACCATGGAAGAAAGGGAGAGGAGCACGATAGGGTGGTGATGGGCAAGTAAGGAGATAAGGTGAGAGAGGGAAATGGGATTGGGGAATGGTGAATGGAGGGGTGGGGGGGTGGCCATTACCAGAAGTTTGAGAAATCGACGTTCATGCCATCAGGTTGGAAGCTATCCAGACGGAATATAAGGTGTTGCTCTTCCAATCCAGGTGTGTCCTCATCCTGGCAACAGAGGAGGTGATGTACCGTCACGTCGGAATGGGAATGTGAAGTAGAATTGAAATGAATGGCCACCAGGAGATCTCGCTTTTTCTGGCGGACGGTGCAAAGGTTCTTTGTGGAGTGGTCTCCCAATCTATATCGGGTCTCACCGATATCTGAGAGATCATCTTATTTCCATTGGGAACACCATTATAATCTTACTATTTTATTTCAGTTTTATAATGGATACAGTGGCACGATGAATCAATTACTGGAGAAAGAACTGGACACATGAGCCCAATATGGATCAGTATTTCTGTTTAAAAAAAGTGGCATCACTGAACAGCACAACCAAAGGCAACGTCCTTCAAACAGTTCATGAAACTACTTGTATCACTACTTTTACATCTTTTTCTTTCAGATACAATTCAGCCGCTATTGGAGCCTGTGATCTGCATTTTGATGGTGTGTTTCTGGGCAGATGCAGTGATCTGGTGCTTTGCTGCCTCTGAGGGAGTTTGGTGAGGTTTCGAACAGATTGTGTGGCCTGGAGGCCAAGAAACCTGGAGATGGGGCATGAGTGAGCCCATGATTGACTCCATTTCTTGCCGATCTGATTGATTAAATCACAGAGGAAGATTGACATCTCTGAGGTGAGTGCAGAAGGCAAGCGAGTGTTCAACACCGTCTACCAGCTTCTGGTTTGCTGCTGCCGGAGGAGGATGTCCACATGTGACAATTTCTCTCTCCCTCTCTTCCTCTCACTCACTGCTCTCAAAGGAAGGTGTTTACATCTGACAGTCTCTCTCTCCCTCTCTTCCTCTTGCTCACTGCTCTCAAAGGAAGGTGTTTACATCTGACAGTCTCTCTCTCCCTCTCTTCCTCTTGCTCACTGCTCCCAAAGGAAGGTCCCTGCATTCGAATGATTTCTCTTTCTGTCAATGCATTTGGAGGATGTGGTGTATGTTCCCTCGTCTTACTCTTTCTGAAGTCCACAGCCTGTTCTTTGGTCGTACTGACATTGAGTACAATGCTACAGAGGCAGAAGACCACAAACATCAAACTCAGTGGCCACTTTATTTATTGAGATACAGCGCGGAACAGGCCCTTCTGGCCTTTTGAGACACGCTAACCAATAATCCCCCGATTTAATCCTAGCCTAATCGTGAGTCAATTTACAATGACCAATTAATCTACCAACCAGTAAGTCTCTGGACTGTGGGGTGGAAACCGAAACACCCAGAGGGAACCCCCACATTCACGGCGAGAACTTACAAACTCCTTACAGGCAGCGACAGGAACTGAACCTGAGTCGCTGTACTGTAAAGCGTTACGCTAATCACTACACTACCGTGCCTCCCTGAGATACCTAATAAAGTGGCCACTGAGTGTATTCTTTTTAGCCTCTTACCTTTGAAGAATAAGTTCCTGTCCAGTACAGTTGGGTTACTTGGATTTTATGTTCCTGAAACTTCTTGCCACAGGGCATTAAAAATATGAAGATAAAGATTAGATATTTGGATTAATGAGTCGGTGTTCAGGTAAAGTGGCCACTGGGTGTACATTAAAGACACCAAAATCTACATAGGGATTTCAAGTTCATGGTTCAGTAACCAGATCTGGGGGTAAGGTGAGCCTGGCTGAGATACTGAAGTGTGGGTTTGTGAACTGTAGTTTGATGGATCAATGGACTCTTTGCTACTCGCATTGTGTTGGGGGGTGGTGGTCGATGCTTCTGGTGGTGCGAGTTGAGGGGAGGAGGAGGGTCGATGCTTTTGCAAAAGGAGTTTGCGGGGTTTGGTGGCTTCGATGTTTCTATCATTCTATGGGGTTTCCTTGTTTTGTGGATGTCTGTGAAGAGTAAAAATTTCACGTTGTATACCGTATACATTCTCCAATATTAAATGAACCTTTGAACAGTTCAGATGGTGGACCATATTTGATAACTTGTCTATGATGTCTAAGCCCATCATTAAAATGACAGAATCCATGTATGCCAGCACAAGTAGTGCATGTGACCTCGATTTCAATGTTTAAGAGTTTTTTGGATAGGTACGTGGATGGCAGGGGTATGGAGGTCTATGGGCCTGGTGCAAGTCAACATCAGTATGCAGTTTAAATAGTTTGCCATTGTCCAGATGGGCCGAAGGGCCTGTTTTTATGCTGTACTTTTCTATGAATCTATCTAAGAAGAAAAAACAGCATCTGTTGTAGGAAAGCAGCATCCGTCAACAGAGTTCCTCACCACCCAGGACATGATCTCTTCTCATTGCTGCCATCGGGTAGAAGGTACAAGAGACTCAGGACTTCCACCACCACGTTCAAGAACAGTTACTGCCACTCAATCATCAGGTTCTTGAATAAAAGGGGATAACTACACTCACTTGCCCCATCATCAGGATGTTCTCACAATCAACGATCTCACATTAAGGACTCTTTATCTCATAATCCCATTTTCTCATTAATTATTGCTATTTATTTATATTTGCATTTGCACAGTTTGTTTTCTTCTGCACTCTGGTTGATCTTTCATTGATCCCGTTATAGTTACTATCCTGTAGATTTACTGACTATCCCCACAGGAAAACGAGTCTCAGGTTGTGTATGGTGACATATATGAGCTTTGATAATAAATTTTACTTTGAACTTTCAACTGTAAAAAGGAGCTTAAATCAGACGAATTGCACAGAATCAATATATTTTACCGATGGCCGGAGGAATTCTCAGCAGCTTGGGTCTGGTTTACCAAACTTTTACCTTACAATGAAGGTGATTCGGAATTGTCAGCCTTTTGAAGGTCATTTCAATTCTGGATAGTTTTATTTGTTGAGAACATAACTCACACCCACTGACATAAAGCCGGGTAAGAACTCCAAAGGGCTGATGAGACTGATCCAAATGTACAAAAGTCGTCAGCGAGTGTGAATTTCAATCGGGACTTTAATTGCCCTTAATTTAAGGGTAGTTTACTCTTTCAATCTGGTGGAAGTGGTACAACTGTGAATTTTGAGATACAGCCTCTCTTGCTTCTTTTCCAGAATCTGCGTACTCTGTCACCATGAGTTTTGGGGAACCGCTGACAACTTTGTTGGTTGTTTTATTGAGCGTCCTGCTTCTGGTGAGATTCTTTCGGAACAACCAGCGGCAGAAAGGCAGGCTTCCCCCGGGTCCTCCTGCCCTCCCGATCGTCGGCAACCTGTTCCAACTGGATTTCAAAGCACCCCACAAATCCCTCATCAAGGTAGAGGCAACGGCTGAATGTTTAAATTACACACAGAGTGATGCACCATCAATAACTCTAGGAGACTAGAAGTGAACAATAGGCTTTTATTAACAGCGAAAAGGGAGCACGACATCTCGGAGACTGAGGGAGGAGAAGTGCCCCAATCGCCTTCATACGGGGGTCTGTGGGAGGAGCCACAGGAGCAGTCAGCAGAGGGGCGTGTCCAGATAGATATACATAGTTTACCACACAGAGATAAAAATTTTTAAAAAGTTCCCCCACTTGACCAACACATACAGAATGCTGGTGGAATGCAGCAGACCAGGCAGCATGTATAGGAAGAAGTACAGTCGACGTTTTGGGCCGAGACCCTTCGTCATGACTAACTAATATATAATATATATGGCCCGAACCGTCGACTGTAACTTCTTCCTATAGATGCTGCCTGGCCTGCTGCGTTCCACCAGCATTTTGTGTGTGTTGCTTGAATTTCCCGTGTCCCCCACTTGAGGCAGCTTTCTTTGACAAAATCACCGAAGCAGCCATACTAAAGTTGCGTAAGGGCTGATTTTTTTCTGTAAATCACGGTATCAAATTACTAGACCCTTGTTATTATCCCTTTTTTGGAACCATTTATTAATATTTTGTAAGAGTAATTGCACTGCTTCCGCAAACCAACAATTTTTTTCGGCATTATGTCCACGATGATACACCTGATCCTGATTCTGAAATCGCAACGTTCAAAACTGCTGGTGATAGTTTACAGGCAGGATTCCTGTTCTCTTCTGACGGCAGGTCCGAAACGACACCCAAAACTGTTAGGAAATTTCTTCCCCCTCCGCCATCAGATTTCCGAATGGTTCCTCACTATCAGCTGTCTTTCTGCACTATTGATTTATTTATTTAGATATTTTAGTGTAATATCGCAGCGAGCATTCGTTCCATGACAGACGAGAAAAGCTCCTTTAACTCAACAGCCATTTCTATTGCGACAAGCAGAGAAAAAAACACCGAGTGGGTGCTATGACCCGGGCAGAAAACCTCCTCAGTCATATACAAACGGGGGAGGTCATTATTACACACCCCGGTTACAGTCAGTGTGACCCCCTACCGTAATGCCATGGAAGCATTTTGAAACAAGAACAATAAATAGTGCTGACCACCAGGAAAGACTGGATGGACTGTTGACCAAACCCACCCACCCCACGCTACTATATATATATCATATATATCTAATATATATGTTATTTATTGATTGATTTAAATGAAGTGTGGAATAGGCCTCTATGGCCCTTTGAGCCATGCTGCCCAGCAATCCCCCAACTTAACGCTAGCCTAATCATGGGACAATTAACCCACCAACTGGTACGTCTTTGGACTGTGGGAGGAAACTGGAGCACCCAGAGGAAACCGACATGGTCACAGGGAGAACTCACAAACTCCTTACAGACAGTAACAGCAGGAATTGAACACAGATCACCTGTACTGTAGATCATTGCTCTAACCACTCTGCTACCCTATAGATTCAACATTACATATAATATTTATATGTAATCTATATTATTATAATAATATGTTTATGTCTTTCTGTAACATAGTAAATTTATTGTACTAGACTACAGTCGTCAAACAACAAATTTCACGACATGTCAGTGATAATAAACTTGTTTTTGAGGTGCAGAAGACTTCAAAGTTCAAAGTCCGGGTTTCGTGTCCATGGACTCACTTTAGTTCTGAGTGCTGTTTGCTTGCATTTCTTGTTCACACAATTTGATTTCCTTTTTCCCTCTCTGCATGTGTTTGTTGGATTTTTTAAAGTGAGTTCTTTTCTGTTTCTTGTTCTGTGGCTGCCTGTAAGGAGACAAATCTCAAAGTTGTATAATGTCTATATACTTTGATAAATGTACTTCGAACTTTGGAAACCCCAATGAATTTCTAGCCCATTGCTTTAACCACTTGAATAAAGGAGCAAAGTTTCCACACAGAGGGTGGTGAGTGAAGGTGAACGAGCTGCCACAGGAAGTGGTTGAAACAGGTACAATTTGAGAAGCATTTGGATAGATACATGGAGGGGTGGAGCTTGTGTCAAATGCAGGAAATTGAGACCATCAGGGTGGGCACCATGGATGGATGCCCACAAAATGGGCTGAAAGGCCTCTGTCTGCACCATATTGTGCGATGACTTTTATACTTATTGTTAGCCTGTGCCCATCAGGAAGTAATCAAGACTTGTTTTCAGAAGTTCAGGCTATAAACTCTGGAACTGACCATCAGTACGAGGTTTTATTATCACTGACATACGCTGTGAAATTGGTTGTGGCAGCAGTACAGTGCACAAAATAAAAATCGCTCACTCAGTCGTTATGTGCCATGTCCTATGACGTGGATAGGACATGACTATGATTATTGTTGGTAAATTTTTCTACAGAAGTTGTTTGCCATTGCCTTCTTCTGGGCAGTGATCCCCCAGCCATTATCATAGAAACATAGAAAACCTCCAGCACAATACGTGCCCTTTGGCCCACAAAGCTGTGCCGAACATGTCTCTACCTTAGAACTATCTAGGCTTTAGCCATAGCCCTCTATTTTTCTTGTTTGTAATTTATTTTTATTGCAGTTCATCATCAAACAAACATTTCCATAAGATGTATTTCAGACATTGTACATATATATCATATAATCATATATGTCACAAATCTCCAGATAGTATTTATCTGAGGTATACACTTATAGAAAAGAGTGGAAAGAAAAAAACAAGCAAAAGGAAAAAACTATGTACAAGTAAGGAATGATCTTTGTTTTTTACAAGATATTCATTGATTTGTGAGAATAAAGTCAGGCCTATGAGGCATTATGTAGTTAAACCATTTTTCCCCAGTATGAATCAAATTGTTCCAGCTTATGATTAACAGATGCTGTTATCTTCTCCATTTTGTAAATGTCCATTGTAATTTCCATCCATGCATTTAAAGTTGGGCTCTCCTTTGATAACCATTTCCTAGTAAGAGTCTTTTTACCGGCCACTAACAGTATATTCATTAAATATTTATCTCTCTTCAACCATTCTTGAGGTATATATTCAAAATATATGGTCTTACTCTCTAAGGGTATTTCACAGTTAAAGATGTCTTGTAGGGCATTGTGTATCACCATCCAATAGTTTTTGATAACAGGGCGGTCCCAAAAAATATGATAATTATTTGCATTTTGATTTCCACAATTTCTCCAGCAAACAGGGAGGTTACTATCATAATGGGATTTCTGAGGTGGTGTAATAAAATATCTTATCAAGTTCTTCCATCCGAACTCCCTCCATTTCTGTGAACTGGTACACTTCCATTGATACCTCCGTATTATTGTCCATTCTTCCTCAGATAATTATCCCTCCTAACCATCCTGGAGTCTCTTAAAAGAACTTATTGTATCCACCTCCACCACCGCCGCCGGCAGCCCATTCCACACACTCACCACTCTCTGCGTAAAACAAAAAGCTTACCCCTGACATCTCTTCTGTACCTACTTCCAAGCACCTTAAAACTCTTGTGCTAACCATTTCAGCCCTGGGGAAAAGCCTCTGACTATCCACATGATCAATGCCTCTCATCATCTTGTACACCTCCATCAGGTCACCTCTCATCCTCCGTCACTCCAAGGAGAAAAGGTCAAGTTCACTCAACCTATTCTCATAAGGCATGGTCCCCAATCCAGGCAACATCCTTGTAAGTCTCCTCTGCACCCTTTCTATAGTTTCCACATCCTTCCTGTAGTGAGGCAACCAGAACTGAGCACTGTACTCCAAGTGGGGTCTGACCAGGGTCCTATATAGCTGTAACATTACCCCTCGGCTCTGAAACTCGGTCCCATGATTGATGAAGGCCAATGCACCATATGCCTTCTTAACCACAGAGTCAACCTGCATAGCATATTTGAGTCTCCTATAGACTTGGACCCCAAGATCCCTCTGATCCTCCACACTGCCAAAAGTCTTACCATTAATGTTATATTCTGCCATCATATTTGACCTACCAAAATGAACCACCTCACACTTATCTGGGTTGAACTCCATCTGCCACTTCTCAGTCCAGTTTTGCATCTTATCATTGTCCCATTGAAACCTCTGACAGCCCTCCACACTATCCACAACACCTCCAACCTTTGTGTCTTCAGCAACTTTACTAACCCATCCCTCCACTTCCTCTTCCAGGTCATTTATAAAAATCACAAAGGGTAGGGTTCCCAGAACAGATCCCTGAGGCACACCACTGGTCACCGGCCTCCATGCATAATATGACCCGCCTACAACCACTCTTTGCCTTCTGTGGGTTAGCCAGTTCTGGATCCACAGAACAATGTCCATTTGGATCCCATGCCTCCTTATCTTCTCAATAAGCAGTTACAGTACATCTACGGCTCTACCTTCCTCAATCTGTTTAGTCACATCCTCAGAAAATTTAATCAGGCTCGTAAGGCACGAACTGCCTTTGATAAAGCCATGCTGACTATTCCTAATCATATTATGCCTCTCCAAATGTTCACAAATCCTGCCTCTCAGGATCTTCTCCATCAACTTACCAACCATTGAGGTAAGACTCACTGGCCTATAATTTCCTGGGGTATCCCTACTCCCTTTCTTGAATAAGGGAACAACATCCGCAACCGTCCAATCCTCCGGAACCTCTCCCTACCTCATTGATGATGCAAAGATCATTGCCAGAGACTCAGCAATCTCCTCCCTCGCTTCCCACAGTAGCCTGGGGTACATCTCGTCCGGTCCTGGTGACTTATCCAACTTGATGCTTTCTAAAAGGTCCAGCACATCCTCTTCCTTAATATCTGCATGCTTAAGCTTTTCAGTCGGCTGTAAGTCATCCCTACAGTCACCAAGATCAATACTCTTCAGAGATTGTCTGCCTGGTGTCACATAACCAGGACTTGTGATGTGCACCAGCTGCTCATACGACCATCCACCACTTGCTCACATGGCTTCATTTGACCCTGATCCGGGGGGTAGGGTCTGGCAGCCAAGCAGGTGCTACAACTTGCCCAAGGGTGACCTGCAGGCTAGTGGAAGGAAGGAGAGCCTTATACCTCCTTTGGTAGAGACGTATCTGCACACCACCACCCAAAAAGTACTATAGGTTACAAAAAAAAATAGTGGCAAGGAGGAAGAGTGGGACGGTGTTCTTGGACAGTACAGAAGTCTGATGGATTCCTGAATCACTGAGTGTGGAACTTCATGCTCTTGTACCTCATCCCTGATGGTAGTAATGAGAAGGGGGCATATCCCAGATGGGGAGAGTCCTTAATGATAGACACTGCCTTCCTGAGGTATTAACTGTTGAAGATGTCCTCCAAGGTGGGAAAGCCAGTGCCCATGATGATAGTTATGAGAGGAGGGTATGTTCAAGATGGTGAGGGTTCTTAATGATGGATGCTGCCTTCCTGAGATATCAGTTTTTGAGGATGTTAATGTCTGCTCCGAGTGGCACAGAACTTTTGTCATCAGTTCTAATAGTTCCAGTAGTTCAGTGGGTAGCTCTGCATCACTTTGAGATACAAGAGCTTGCAGATGCTTGTATCTAGAGGATCTCAGTGGGTCACAGAGTGTCTGCAGAGGGAACTGGACAATGAATGTTTCAAATCGAGAACCTTCATGTGGACTGTCCATTTCCTTCACAGATACTACCTGACCTACTGATTTCCTCCAGCATTTGTTCATTCTCTCCAAGAATGTGTGAGTTTCCTCAGGGTGCTCCATTTCCCTCCCACACACATTCCAAAGGCGTACGGGTTAGTAAGTTGTGAACATGCTATGTTGGTGCCAGAAGCATGGTAACAGTTGTGATTTGCCCCCAGCACTGCACTGGTCAGATTTCATATGAATTTATTCAACCCATGTACATCAAAACACTAAGTGAAATGCATCATTTACATTAACAACCATCACAATCTATGGATTTGTTGGAGACATCCCACGAGTCTCACCACACATTCACACACCAATTAGGGTTGGACGTTGACACAAGCAACACATTTTGCTGTTTTGATGTTTCAATGTACAATACGGTGCAAAAGCTTTAGACACATACTGTACGTATGGCTAGGGTCCCTAAGACTTCTGCACAGTACTGTAGTGATTTTATGTATTGCACTGCAGCCGCAAAAAGAGAAGAAATTTCATGACATAGGTGTGTGATGATAACCTGGTTCTGTTATGGGTCTCAGTTCTGGACTGAGAGTGGGAAAGGGGAGTCACAGTTGGGAAAAGGGGAAGGAAGAGGGGATGGTGTGGGAAGCACCAGAGGAACATTCTATAATGATCATAAACCAATTGTTTGGAATCAGATTACCTTGCCTGGGGTCTCAAGGGTGGATGCATCTGCACCCATGCCACCCTTCGCCCCTGGCACTCCTTCTCTGCCACCCGTCGCAGGGTACAAACTCTCTCTCCACTCCACATTGACAAAAACAGTATTGTGCCTAGGCATCTTGTTCCCCTAAAGGAATATAGTATGGGTCTTATCTCTCCTCTAGCTAAATTGATTGATGAACATCGTATGGAGTATAAAATGTTATATAACAATATACATTCCTGTATCCCCACAGCTGAGTGAGCAGTATGGCCCCGTGTTCACCTTCTGGTTCGGCAGTTTCCCTGCGGTGGTGGTGTGTGGTGCCGAAGCGATGAGAGAGGCCCTGATTGGCCACGGGTATGACTTCAGCGGCCGATATCTCATACCCGCCATCAAAAAAGTCTCAGACGGCTATGGTAAGAGAATTTTTAATTTAACTCGAGTTATTTTGTTGCTGCCTCCGCTCTCTTGAAATCTGAATATTTTTGTTATTTATACATTTGGGGCTGTTAATGCTGCTGAAGGAGATGGCGCTTGCTGGTCGTTCTTAGTTATAATTTTAATTTATTATTTAGAAATAAACAGGGACTTTGGGCTCAAGGAGCTGCACCACCCAGATACTGGGAAAATCACAGGACAATTTACTATGACCAATTAATAAGGTTGTAGAAATGTATAGCACAAAACAGGCCCTTCGGCCCTTCTTGTCAATACCATCACATTTAAACTGCCTATTCCCATGGATTTGCACCCGGACCATAGCCCTCAGTAACCCTACCACACATGTACCTATCCAAAGTTCTCTTAAATGTTGAAATTGACCTTGCACGCACCACTTGCGCTGACAGCTCATTCCACACTCTTCTGACCCTCTGACTAAAGAGGTTTCCTTTCATGTTCACCTTAAACTTTTCACCTTTCACCCTTAACCAATGACATGTAATTGTAGTCCCACCCAATCTCAGGTGAAAAGCCCACTTGCATTTTTTTTTTATCTCTATCCCTCATTATTTTATATATCTCTATTAAATCTCCTCTCAATCTTCTACTTTTCAAAAGAATAATTCCTAACCTATTGAATCTTTCCATATAACTCTGGTCCTCCAGTTCTGGCAACATTCTGGCTTGTAATTTTCTCTATACTTGTTCAATCGTATTTATATCTTTAATGCAGGTAGGAAACCAAAACTGTACACAGTACTCCATGTTAGGCCTCACTGACATCTTATCCAACTTGAACATAACGTCCCATCCCATCTCCTGTACTCAATACTTTGATGCTTTTTTCACAACCCTCTCGACATTTGCCACCATTTCAGATGAATTCTCAGCTCCCTCTGTTCTACTAACCTACTATTCCATATGTCTTCGGACTGTGGGAGAAAACCAGAGCACCAGGTGGAAACCCAAGCCATTGAGAAGATAGCGCTGAGTATCCTGTACGCTGATGTTACCTCCACGATGCTGCCTGAGAAGAGTGTTCCAGGATTTAGAACGTGACAATGAACGTGGGTATCGCGGCTGAGATACCTCTCTACCAAAGGAGGTGTAAGGGATGGGAGCCATGGGAGCAGGTGGTGGATGGTCGTATGAGCAGCTGGTGCAGATCACAAGTCCTGGTTATGGGGGACATCCGGTAAGATGGCGATTGTTTAGCTGCTCCGAACTTTTGTTCCGTTACTGTCGCTATCTTTGCACTAAATGTCTCCATTTTTTAAACCTTAGTTAGGAATTATTTCGGTATCTCTTACTTGCCTGTGAATATATCTAACTTACAATGTCTAGCAAGAGTTCTAAATCCGGGAGAAAAGAAGCTATGACCCCGTCGGACGAGACGATGGTTGCGCTTGGAAAGCTCCGAGACGAAATCTTAAAGGAATTTAAAACCACTTTCAAACAGTTAGAAGACAAACTGGATCGGATCAACGATAAAGTGGACAAACATGCTGAACAATTATCTCGCATCGATTCGACTTCTGAAGATTTAGAAAGTCGTGTTCGATACTTGGAGACTCTCTGTTCCAGCTTAGAGGAAAAATCTAACAAACTTCTTTCCAAAATGGTGGATCTCGAAAATCGCAATAGACGCTGTAATATCAGAATTCTGGGATTGCCAGAGGCAACCGAAAAGGGATCAACCGTGAAGTTTTTCGCCGAGTTTCTCTGTGAGTTATTCGGGAAAGATTTGCTTCCGAAGCCGCCCGAGCTCGAACGGGCACACAGAGTTTACGTTCCCCCCGGAATTCTGGGCTCCCGCCCGTGCCCAGTAATCTTGTGTTTCCATCAATACCAGGTAAAACACAGTCTGATCGTAGAGGTGCGTCGCAGCGGGTCTCTTCCTTTCAAGGATACAACCATTCGCTTTGTGGAAGATTTTGCACCCCAGACCTTAAAGATGCGCGCTGAGTATAAAGGCGCAATGAAAGTGCTTTTTGATTGTGGTTTCAAACCTTCCCTTCGTAACCCTGCCGATCTACGAATCAAGCTTAATACCGGGAAATACAAGTGGTTCAAATCAGCGAAGGAAGCTGAAGCGTTTGTGGCAAGTCTTCCGGCTATCCAGTCATCTTCGGAATCTGATCAGACCTCCTAAAATGGTGGATAAGTACTCCTCGTAGTAAAATTACTTTCTCTGGACTCGGAATTCACTTGAATCACTCAGACATTATTCATTGAAACTTTAAGGGCTGTTGACAATCTCTCCCGGGATTTGGTGTGTGTGTAATCTATTTTTATTCTTGTATAACTTTACCTACAGAGTTCTACAACTAACTCTAACTTGTTTTGGAGGTTCGAAGTCTTTAGTGAAGGCCTCCCTGTTTGTTGGTTCAAAGTTCAACTGCTGATTTATTTTTCCTTTGTTTTAAATATTTATTTATTTTATCTTTTTCTTTTCTTCACCCTTTTTTTCTAATCTCTGAATTTTTTTCTCCCTTCTCTGTAAATGGTTGATAAATACTCGTCTTGAATGTATAATTTTCCCCTTCCTCTTCTTTTTTCTTTTTCCTTCTTACCTTTTTTTTCCCTTTCTCTTACTTTATTCTTCTATAATTTTTCGCGGGTAGGTTAGTTTTGGTTTTCTTCCGATTTTCTCTGTATTAAGTTTTATATTTCTGCAGAAGGTGTTCTAATCTGTAGTTATGTTTTCTAGTGCATAAACTAGTTATTATTTGCTATAGTATTTATACAGAACTGTTGTTAATGACACAGATCTGGAAGTTGTATTTGGGTTAATTTTTTTGCTAGAGCTAGCTACTTGTTTTGGTAGCCGTCTAGTTTTGGGTTGTGTGGGTGGGGTGAGTTTTCCAGTTCCAACATCTCTTTATTGCTTAGGACATGTTTATATTTTGACCTTACGAATCTATGTTTACATCTCTGCTCCCAGACTGTTATTGTACTGCTTGACTTTTTATATGCCTGCTGCCTTTTATGCATTAGTAATTGATAATGGTTAGTGCACTTAAATTTGTGAGCTGGAATGTAAAGGGATTGAACCACCCTGTTAAAAGGAGGAAGGTATTCTCACATATTAAACAACTCAAAGCTGACATTGCTTTCCTCCAAGAAACTCATATTCGTTGTTTTGATAACTCCCGGCTTCTGTCAAAGTGGGCGGGTCAGCATTTTCATTCATCCTTTGCCGCTAAAGCTAGGGGAGTTTCCATTCTTATTAACTCAAGTATTCCTTTTGAACTCCATAATAAAATATCTGATACAAATGGCCATTTTATTATTGTTTCTGGTAAACTATATAACACTAAAGTTGCACTAGCAAACCTGTATGCCCCCAACTTTGATGATGTTAACTTTTTTGAACAGTTTTTTTCCTCACTACCAGACTTAAACTCATACTCTCTTATACTGGGTGGTGACTTCAACTGTTGGTTGGATCCTAAACTGGACCGATCGTCCTCTGTTACCAGATCACCTACTAAATCTGCCTTAGCTATTCAATCGTTTCTCTCTAATTTTGGTATCTCTGATATATGGCGTTTCCTCCATCCTACGGAGAGAGATTATTCTTTTTTCTCACATGTTCACCATACCTTCACTAGAATTGACTATTTCTTACTCAATAACCAACTTATCCCATTTGCCCACTCTTGTGACTATCAGAGTATACTGATTTCTGACCATGCCCCAATTACCCTCTCTCTGAACTTTCCTGGTCTCCCTCAGAGGAACAAACACTGGCGGTTCGATCCAACTTTATTATCGGATGATGATTTCGTAAAATTTATTAAGGATCAGATAACCTTTTATTTTAACATTAATACATCACCTGAAGTGCCATCCCAGATTGTCTGGGATGCCGTGAAAGCATATCTGAGGGGTCAAATAATCTCTTACACAGCAAATCTCAATAGAAGATCCCGTGCAGATCGAGCAGACCTCATTAACCAGATTAAAGATTTGGATCAAATATATGCCCAAACTAAGAACCCTGAATTATACAAGAAGCGCGTTGAACTCCAAACTAAATTTAACCTTCTGTCCACTCAACCTGTCGAACGCCAACTTCTCGAAAGCAAGAGCTGCTTTTACATTCATGGGGATAAGTCTGGTAAATTCCTAGCCAATCAGCTGAGGCGTTCCAAAGCCAAACAACATATCACAAAGATCCGGAAGGAGAACGGAGACTTTACATCGGATCATTTAGAAATTAATGACGCATTTAAAAATTTTTATTCTCGGCTTTATTCCTCTGAATCTCTGAATGACAATATCTCTGTGGATCAATTTTTACAGAATCTGAATATCCCCTCACTTTCATCTGATTTCAAAGCCAAACTCAATGCGCCTATATCACCAAAAGAAATATCTTTTGCAATTTCTGCACTGTCCTCAGGGATATCTCCTGGACCTGATGGGTTCCCTGTGGAATTTTATAAATCATTCTCTTCACTTCTTTCTCCTCAGTTACTTTCAGTATTATCTGACTCATTTAATTACGGCAAATTGCCACCCTCTTTCAATGAGGCATCTATTATTCTTCTTTTAAAAAAGGGCAAAGACCCAACAGAATGTTCCTCGTACAGGCCGATCTCTCTGCTCAATGTTGATGTAAAGATCTTAGCTAAAGTGTTGGCTCAAAGATTAGAAACCGTTATTCCCTCCATTATCTCTGATGACCAAACAGGCTTTATTAAAAACCGTCTCCCTTTTTTTAACATTCAGCGTCTATTTAATATTTTGTACTCAGTTCCAACTGGGACTCCTGAATGTGTTATCTCCCTTGATGCGGAGAAAGCATTTGATCGTATAGAGTGAAACTACCTTTTTGCAGTCTTAGAAAAATTTGACCTCGGCCAAAGTTTCATCTCTTGGATCCAATTGCTGTACCTGTGTCCTACTGCTTCTGTTCTAACTAATTTTCAGAAATCCCAAGTATTTAATCTCAAACGTGGCACCCGTCAGGGATGACCCTTAAGTCCCTTTCTCTTTGATTTGGCTATAGAACCTCTGGCGATAGCATTTCGAAATTGTCCTGAATTGACCGGGATTTGGAGAGGGAGTGTTGAGCATAAAGTTTCTCTCTATGCTGATGACTTATTACTCTTTCTCTCAAATCCGTCTACATCCTTACCTCTAATGTTTTCACTTCTTGACCAGTTTAGCCAGATCTCTGGCTATAAACTCAGCTTACATAAGAGTGAACTTTTCCCAATTAATAAAGAAGCACAAGAACTAATATTTCGTGATCTCCCTTTTAAAGTAGTCCATAATCAATTTACTTATCTTGGAATTACAGTCACAAGGAAGTTTAAAGATCTCTTTCGTGAAAACTTTGTCAATCTTTCATATGCTATAAAACAGAGTCTGGTACAATGGTCACCTCTATCTATGTCCTTGGTAGGTCGTATTAATGTTGTTAAAATGTATGTTCTCCCCAAATTTTTATACTTATTTCAATCTATCCCAATTTTTATTCCTACATCTTTTTTTGATTCCTCAGACTCTATTATTTTGTCATATCTGTGGCAGAATAAGCACTCTAGAATTAATAAAATCCACCTCCAAAAATCTAAAAAAGAGGGTGGCATGGCTTTACCTAACTTTTGCTTATATTGCTGGGCAGCTAATATACGTTGTGCTGCCTTCTGGTCTTTCTTCCACAGTCAACCCGAGTGCCCTAACTGGGTGGCAATGGAGTTGAGCTCCACTAAAGAATTATCTACATCTGCACTTCTTGGCTCTGCACTCCCTAGCAGTCTGCCCAGATCAATAGCTAATCCTCTTGTTAGACACACTTTGCTTATATGGGCTCAGTTCAGGAAATGCTATGGTTTCCAGGGGTTTTCCGTTTCTAGCCCTGTCGCACATAATCACCTTTTTTTACCTACTACGTACGATTCAGCATTCCATGTTTGGTATAGGAAGGGCATTAGACATTTTGAAGATCTCTTCATTGATAATCGCTTCGCTTCGTTTCAGCAGCTCTCCGTTAAGTTCAACCTGCCTAACGCTCACTTTTTCAGATATCTCCAAATCCGACACTTTACTGCTCCTTTAATTCCTAACTTTCCTGAAATGCCTGCAAAAAATGCTATGGACCTATTTCTTTCCATTAATCCACTAGGTAAAGGTTTAATCTCAATTATCCGAGATAAACGAGCAGCCTTACGACGGGCCCCTGTGGATAAAATTAAAATGGCCTGGGAGCAGGATTTAAATATCTCCTTATCCGAGGAGAGCTGGGACTCAGTTCTCAAATCGGTTAACTCAACCTCCCTTTGTGATCGCCATTGCCTCTTACAGTTTAAGATTGTTCATAGAGCCCATATGTCTAAATCTAAACTATCTCGATTCTACCCTGGCATTAGTCCGCTCTGTGATAAATGCAAGAGGGGCGTGGCCTCCCTCATCCATATGTACTGGTTCTGTCCTAGCTTGGAGAAATTCTGGAAAGATGTCTTCACTACATTATCGGGTATTCTGAATCAGCACCTAGAACCTAACCCCTTAATTGCTCTGTTCGGTTTTTGGGGCGAGACAGATTTATGTCTGGGTCCGACCAAATGCCGAATACTATCCTTTGCCTCTCTCCTGGTGAGACGCTTGATCCTCCTTAGATGGAGAGATGTTGCCCCTCCCACTCATGCGCAATGGCTTAACGACATTATGGCCTGCTTGGACCTCGAAAAAATTCATTATTCAGTTCTTAATTCGGATCTAAAGCTCCATAAGGTCTGGGGACCTTTTATCGAGTACTTTCATAACCTTCCTCTTGACTAGGGTTTTTTTTCTCTTCTTTTCGGTCCCTTGCTTTCAGCTCCCTTTTTTTTCTGGTAGTAGGCATTATTATCCTCTGTTGCTAAGTGTATTCACAGTCTGGGAGTTTGACTGTCTGGACTTATACTCTTTATACTGTGTGGTGGTTGGTCTGGAGTTGTTGTTTTTTTCTTGTGTTTTGGGGCTTGGGGAGGACACTAAGCTCACTTGTCTTTAATTTAGGTGCTTTTTTGTTAAATTCTCTTCCTTTGTAGCATATTGTTATTGTATGCTTAATCTTGCACTGTATTAATGCTCCTCATTGGGATTTGGGGTTTTTAATTTTGTAAAATGTTTTGAAAAACTAATAAAAAAATTAAAAAAAAAAGTCCTGGTTATGGAACCACTGACACCAGGCACACAATGTCTGAAAAATATTGATCATTGCTGGGGTCACCAATCTTGTAAAGACACTGTCCAGAAGAAGGCAGTGACAATAGTTCTGCAGAAAAATTCGCCAAGAACAATTATGGTGAAGGGACCATGCTTGCTTATATCATATAACATGTCACATAATGAAGATGTTGATGAAGAAATACTGATATATATCCAAGGATTTGTGCAATTATGGTAGGACACTAGGGAGTGTGGTGGAACAGAAGGACCTCAGATTCAGATTCGTCATGTAAAAATTGAAGCATACCGTGAAAGGCGTAATTGGTGTTAACAGCCAGTACACTCAAGGATGAGCTGGGGATAGCCTCAACATGTTCTGACACCAGCATAACATGCCCACAATGTTCAGCAGAACAACAAAACTAGACACCAGCAAAATCTGCCCTAGGAGTACAGAGTCCTGATGAAGAACCTCAGCCCAAAATGTCTACCGTTTATTCCTTTCCTTAGATGCTGCCTGACCTGCTTAGTTCCCTCAGCATATTATGTGCGTGTGTGTGTTGCACTGGATTTCCAGGTTTGCAGATTTTGTCCAGGAATACAAGTACATAGTTTGTTGAAAGCTGCATCACAGATGGACAAGGAAGTCAACAATTTCAAAGTTAAATCGATTCTGGAGAAGATGTTGCCAACCTGTAGTGACTGAGGAAATCGAGGATCCACTTGGTGGAGTTTCTTCACCAACATCTGACGGTATTTGTAATAGTTGCGTCTAGTATCTACATGAAGTGCTGCCCCAAAGACAAAGATCAAAGTTAATTTACTATCAACGTACATACATGTCACCATATACAACCTTCAAATTAATTTTCTTGTTGGCATACTCAATAAAAAATCTATAGAACAATAACCATAACAGAACCAATGAAAGACTGCACCAACTTGAGTGTCCAACCTGAGTGCAGAAGACAACAAACTGTGCTAATACAAAAATAAAGAAATGATATTAATAAATAAATAAGGAATATTGAGAAAATGAAATGAAGAGTCCTTGACAGTGAGTCCATCGGTTGTGGGAAAATGTCAGTGATGGGGCAAGTGAAGTTGAATGAAGTTGCCCTCTTGGTTCAAGAGCCTGATGGATGACAGATTGTAACTGTTCCTGAACCTGGTGGTGTGAGTCCTGATGCTCACACACTGGCCTTCATCAGTCAGGTCATTGAGTATAGGAGTTGGGATATTGTAATGAGCTGGGTTGATCAGACCCATAAGACCCTAACAATTCGAATGTCCAGGAGATGTGGTAATAAGCACACAAGCACAATGAAGTAACTTAAACCTTAAAATTATCATAAAATAGAAAGCACAAATAAACTAGAATTTATAATAAGTAATAAGTCACGAAGATTCCATGAAGATTTCAGGGCTCACAATTCTTAGTCACCACAGATATTATATCACAGGTGTAAAAGTTGTTAGGTTGGGCACACTTGGAGGACAGTGTACGGTTTTGGTCACCTTGTTATAGGAAAGACATGTTTCAACAGGAAAGAGAGTAGAGAATCGTTATGGGATATGGCCAAGACTAGAGGGCTTAAGTATGGGGAGAGAGTAACCAGGCCAGGTTTTATTCTTTGGAACATTGGAGAATGAGAGGAGACCCCATGGAACAGAGAACAAAATGTTCAAAATTGTGAGAGGCACAAAGAGTGGACAGTAGAGGACTTTTCTCCAGGGAAGGGGAGCTAAAAGATATGGGTTAAAGGTTTAGAGTGGGAAGGCAGGGGAGAGAGAGATTTAAAAAGGTTCTAAGGGCAACCTCTTCATGCAGAGTATGTGGAATGAGTTCCCTGTGAACATGGTTGAGGCAGGGTCAGTAGTATCATCTAAGAAACACTTGGATAGATCATGGACATTGGGGCCTGGGGGACATGGGTCAAATGCAAGAAATTGGGACTAGCCGTGTGGACAATGTGGTCAGCATGGACTGTTTAGGCCAAATGGCCTGTATCCATAATGCTCTACAACACTTAAGTGAGGGCAGTGTGTGACTTCAGTGGTTCAAAGGTTCAATTTAATATCAGAGAATGTATACAGCATACAACCTGAAACTCTTTCTCTTCACAGACACCCACAAAACAGAAAAAAAAATCTCGAAGAATGAATGATAGAAAAACATTAAAACCTCAAAGCCCCCCTTCCCTCACTTGCTTTAGCAAAATTATCAACCCCACAGCACTCACCTCACCAGCAAGAGGCCGGTTGAAACTGTGACAATGTTAAATCTTCAACTACTGTCCATTTTAAATGTATTGTCTATAACTGCAAGATCCTGCTGGACTTTAAGAACTTAAAATGGTGCAGGTCTGCCCCATCAGTGAGTTGCTGGTTGGTGGAGAAACTGAAGGAGCTGGACTTACTGCAGATTGTGACGCTGCTTGCATCAGAGAGTCTTTGGAGGAGTTGGTGAGTGAAGGAGGTGTGCAGTGATCGCAAGGCCCTTTCGGACATTGTTAATGTGAAATGCTGCAAGTCCGATTCACTGATTTACTGGGAGACAGCAGGGGCAGATGGCAGAGCAGCTGCATGGCCTCGGTCATAGTGAGGACTAGGCCTCAAGCCGCAGTGTCACCTGCTTTACAGCTGCTCGCAGAGAGGCGTTGAGCTGGTGGGGGAGAGGGGAGCAGTTTGGAGCGGTTACCAGGCTGGGTCGGTGCTGCCCCCAATGTTCAATTCCATTTTTATGTATTCATTTATTGAGATTACAGTGTGGAATGGGCCCTTCCAGACTTTGAGCTGAGCCACCAGCAATCCCCTGATTTAATCATGGGTCAATTTACACTGACCAATTTACCTATCTACAGGTACGTCTTTGGACTGAAGAAGGAAACCAGAGGACCCAGAGGAAACCCACACAGTCACAGAGAGAATGTACAAACTCTTTACAGGCAGTGGCAGGAATTCAATCTGGGTTGCCTCTATTGTAAATCGTTGTGTTAACCATTATGCTACTGTGCTGTCCCATAATTAGACCATGAGGCATGGGAGCAGAATTGGGCCATTTGGCTCAACAAGTCTGTTCCACCATTCCATCATGGCTGATTTATTATCCCTCTCAACTACATTCTGCTGCCTTCTCTCCATGGCCTTTGACTAATCAGCCTCCACTTTAAATATACCCAAGAACCTGGCATCCTCAGTCACCAGTGGCAATAAATTCCACAGATTCACCACGCTCTGGCTAAAGAAAATCCTCCTCATCTCTGTTCTAAATAGATGATCCTCTATTCTGAGGCTCCATCTCTGGTCCTAGACTCTCCAACCGTAGGAAACATCCTCTCCAAATCCACGCTGACTTGGCCTTTCAATATTCGGTAGGTTTCAATGAGACCATAAGATATAGGAGCAGAATCAGGCTGTTCAGCCCATCGAGTCTGCACTGTCATTCCTTCATGACGGATTTGTTATCCCTTTGAATCCCATTATGGCCTTCTCACCATAACCTTTGGTATCCTAACTAATCAAGAACCTATTAACCTCTGCTTTACAACATAAGAATGTTTATGACAAAAACAGGCTGTTTGGGCCAACAAAGCTTGCCAAATTCCTATTCACATGGTGTGCTGAAATAACTATCAAGTTTAGGTTTGGAAGTCTCTAAGGTACAACTCTCAGCTATTACTAGGTAGTTTGTTCCATGTGCCCACAACTCACTGTAAAGGAATGCTTCATGATGTTTGTCTGAAATCTCCATTTAACCAGTCTCCACAAATTATCCTGTGTCCTCATTGATGGATTAATTTTGAAGTGGCAGCTGGACTGCTGTCCACCTTACTTATACCCTGAGAAATAATGAACAATTCTGTCATGTCTCCTCTCATTCTATGTCTACTAAGATGAAAAAGATTTAATTCTTTCAATCTTTCTGAATAGCTCATACCCTGCAGAGCTGGAAAGAGTCTTGTTGTCCTTCTCTGATCTATCTCCAGTGCCTTTACATCCCTCACAAAATATGGAGACCAAAACTGTGTACAGCACTCAAGGTGCGGCCTCACAAACACCTTATACAGCTTAATGAGAACCTCCCTAGACGCAAACTCCACTGAGCGCATTGTATCGCCCAACAATCTATTAGCCTTCCTAATCACTTCTATGCATTGTCCAGATGTTGATCGTGATGAGTCTACCAGGACGTCCAAAACCTTCTCATACAGTGCACTTTTTAACTCAAGAATCCCCGTTGTATATTTATATCTAGTATTTCTACCTCCTATATGTAATACAAGGGGTGATTGATAGGTTTGTGGCCTAAGAAAGGAGTCAATTTCAGAAATCTAGCTCATGTATATTTCAACATAGTCCCCTCCTGCATTTACACACTTAGTCCAGTGGTCGTGGAGCATACGGATCCCTTCTTTGTTGAAGTCGGCGTCTTGGACCTCCAGAAAGTGGGCCACAGCAGGTGTGATTGATAAGTTTGTGGCCTAAGGTAGAAGGAGATGAGTTATTAACTTCAAACTTCCTGCATAATCACTCAAAGAGTTGAACTGCATGTGCATGTAATGAGAGCTGTATAACTCATCTCCTTCTAATGCAGGCCACAAACTTATCAATCACCCCTCGTATTTTACATTTACTTACATTAAACTTCATCTGCTATTTATCTGCCCAAGTCTGGTATTGATTCTGTTGCCCGAATGTTATCAGTCCATCTCCCCCATTTTACGTCATCTGTAAACTTTATCAATTTATTTGTTATGTGCTAATCCATATCATTTTTGCAAATTAAATCAGCAGCGGCCCCCCAAAACTGCTCCCTGCTGAACCCCACTATTAACATCTTCTAGGTGTGAAAATGATCCTCTCACCTTAACTTGTTTTCTGTTTTACAGCCAATTCTGCACCCATTCACACACCTTACCCTGAATCCCTACTTCTTGTAATTTGATTATTAACCTCTCCTGCGGTACCTTGTCAAAAGTCTTCTGAAAGTCCAAATAAATTATATCTGCCACTCTATTATTATCAAAATTTTAATTGCTTCCTCATAGAACTTCAGCATATTAGTAAAACATGATTTCACCTTTCTCAACCCATGCTGGTTGTCTGCTAACATGCTTGTTCTTATCAGCTACTTTTCCACCTCATTCCTTATTACTGTTTCCATTATCTTACCTGTGATGCACAATAAGTTTACTGGGGTCTATAGATTTATAGTTACTAGGGTCAGTATGGTCACCCTTCTTGTATACTGGGACAACGTTAACCCATTTCCAGTCCTTAGGGATTTCACCAGTCTTCACTGACTTTTGAAAAATACATGTTAGGGGTTTGTATATAGAATCACAGACCCCTTTAAGTTCCATTGGATATATGTTGGCTGGCCCTGGAGAATTATTAACTTTCAGTCTTTTCAGCTGAAGCATGACCTCACTTTCTAAGATTTCTAAGTCACTTAAAACAAGCTTATTTTTCTCTGTACTTACTGGCATGTTGCTAACATCTTTGTGGGTGAGTACTTTAGCAAAATATGTGCAAAGAGTATCCACTATGTCCTTCTCTGCATAATTTATCACCCTATTGGTATTCTTAATACACTTCACTTCCTCCTTGACTTTTCTTTTACTATTAAAGTATTGAAAAAATCCCTTGGGGTCAATTGTAGCATTACCAGCAATATCCTTCTCAACCTGCCTTTTGGCAATTCGAATTGCCCTCTTGACCATAGCTCTCATGTTTTCAAATCCCCTTTGATTAACTTCATTACTATTTTTTCTGTATTCTTTATATAGCTGTCTTTTCTTCAATAATTTTATGTATATCTTTAATTATCCATATAGTTGATCTATTGTTTTTATTGCTTCTTGGGTAGGAACATTTCCTACACTGTGTGTATTACCTTTTTAAATCAACCCCATTGTTTCTCAACTGACTCAATGTCAAGCAGTTCCTTCCAGTTACCTTCTGAAGTTTTTGCCGCATCTGCACAAACTTTGCCTTTCTGAAATTCAATTTAATGGTTTTGGATTTTACTGATATATATATTTACACAAAGCATCAACACTAATAATATTATGATTGCTTGTTCCTAAAAGCTCAACGACTTCCGTGTTCAAAATTCTATCATGATTGTTGCAGAATATCAAATCTAGACAGGCCTTCCTCCTTGTTAGTGCAGTTACACATTGGGTCAAAAACAATCATTATAACTCAATTAATTCACATTCCTCTAATTCTTGAGTCACTGGGTTCTCCCACTCAATACTTGGGAAATTAAAGTCACCCATAACTATAATATCACCCTCATAACTTGCTTTTCCAATATTCTGATAGTTGTTTATTAAAATCACTATCAGCACAAGAGGGTCTATAAAATACAGTCAATGTTATTCCTTTATCCTTATAGCTTTCAATTGTAAGAGAAAGGTAGTGCAGTCAGATGTGACCAGAATGAACATTAAATTCCCCTGAATGTTATTGCTATTGCTTTGCTTTGGAAATTAAAGAAGATAAGCTCAGTTTATTAAAGAAGAAAGACGCGTAGCAAGAAAAATATAGCTCCTCCTCATTTAACGAACAACACTTTTGATGACATAATTTCTGGTTGATCTGCCACCCTTCAAGAATACGCTAACGTTTTCATTTCTTTGTTCCCTGGCTTAAAGCCACATTCAGCTGACCATGCTGCAATACTGGTTTCTCCAGATAAATCAACACATTCTCCATGGTTTGGCCTTGCACCTTATGTATAGTCATAGCAAAGCATGACTGTATCGGGAGCTGGCTCCACTGAAGAGAGACATCTTCCCCTTCTGATAAACTGAGTGTAATTCTTGGGATTGTGACAGTGTCATTTTTGAATGCACCAATGTTTATCTTTGCTACGATGAGATTGTCATGCAGTTCTTCCACCATCATTCGCGTTCCTTTGCAAAGCCTTGGTGGATCCAAGTTCCTTATTGAAATGATGGGAGATCCCCTCTTCAATTCCAGTTTATGTGGAAGCAATCCAGAGAGTTCGACTGAATCAAGGAATTCTGTTGGAAAATAAGTGGTGTTAGCTCCTTCACTTATGGCATTGAAGGAACAGTATTCTTTCATGATTCCAGGGAAGTGTCTAATGCATGTGAAGTTTATTTTTCACATCATTTCATTGAGAGGAACCAAGATAGAATTCCTCGAGAACAGTTCTGCAGGATTGCCGAATGTCGGGTAGATGAAATCAATACATGTTGCATGTTGAGGAGAGGATGATGCGCCTTCCGATGCTTCTGAAATCATCGTCATCATTCAATGCATCAGTCAGGCCTCTGTACGTTGTTGATCCCAAGGTTGCTCGATTCATTCGGATGTAGCTCAGCCTCTCGCCTTCAATCTTAGCAGCCATATCGACCAAGTATTGTTGGAATAGACGTCCTCCTCTGAGAAGGTTATTAAACCCATTCTCATGGTTCATTATTCGATATGCATAATAACGCATTGCCATCAGTTTCTTGTTGTTCATCATTCGGAGTTGATGATGCCAGCCATCGTCTCCAAGTGGAAAGAAAAGTACATATTGAAAGCTGTCGTATGAGCGACGGGACTCTGAGATCATCTGCAAATCACCTCCTCGTTCTTTCAACACAATGTGCCGTGATCTTGCCTCAGGTTCGGTGCTGTTCGTTATAATGACAGTGACTTCGTTGGCAATCTGTGCATTAAATCTCCTCTTATGTTCAAATGCCAGCCTGCGGTCAGAATCAATGACAATGGACGCCTCCGGCGTGCTTCAAGGGATGCGATGTCCGGGTTTTGTAGTTGTCGTAGGTTTTCGAATACTTCAACAATCTCAAGTTGAGTTCCATCATTCTGTGGTATCCCCATTCTCAATTCAACACTGTCTTGAGGATCCATGAAGTAAATTTGAAGGAATCAGGCTTGCTGGTTAGGATCTGGCATTAAACGTCTGATGTAATGATGGATTTGGCCTTGAATAATCACAGAAGGATTCCATCCATTTCTCATTTGGTGCCAAAGGATGTCATTTGGAAGAGCAATTGTATTGTCTGATGTTCTTCCCGAATTCATTTGCAATAGGTTCATCATTGCTGTATAAATTGAGGAGTTCATTGGGTAGAGGTTGCAAATTGCCTATCTTGACCTTTCCCTTCATACAGCAGAAGAAAGTTGCAGTTTCTCCAGTGAATAGGAAGGGACAACAGTGAGGGCATGCTCTGGTCATCGTACCAACATCAGCAGAAATGTTACGGCATGTGAGTCGTGGATTTTGCCTTGCCCTTTCTCTGTCAAAGTATTGTCATTGAAAGCAGGCATTGTCGTCTTCAGCAACTCTCGCAATAATTACTCTTTGCCGTATATTCTTGAGTTGATCTTTCCTTTTCTCCTCTGTCTCTTCCTCTCTCCTCCTTCTATGTCTGTTTTTGTCATTCTGGAGACACGCAACCCTTTCATCCTTCATCCCTTCATCTTTCTACCATTTGTTCTTTCTCTCTGATCCTGGAGTCGTTTGGCCCTGGCCTGATCCGATTCTTGTTCTCTCCTCCAGTTGTTGTCATTTTGGAGACGTGCATGCCTCTCCTCCTCTGTCTCTTCTTCTCTCATCTTTTTTGTCCTGACTCTTTGATCCTGGAGTCATGCAGCCCCGGCGTCATCTGATTCTTGTTCTCTCCCTCTCCTTGCCGCTTCCCGACGACGTTTGGCATAATCTCTTGACCATAATGTCCCCCTTTTCTTTCCACGCAGCATAATTAGGCTGACCATATTTTTTTACCCTAATGCTGGATAGAAGATATGAAGCAGCAACACCAAAGCCTCCAGGATGCTGATTTTCTTGATGATGCGGTTGGCGCTGTCCTAAATGGACGTGATATAGTCACCACTGTCCTTTGACTGCAGCAAAGGGTTTGATGGGTGTCTCAAAGTACTTCATTAGTAGACGATTTAATTATCTCTTACTGATGGGTCGCAGTTAGATCTGTCCCAATCCTGCACATGCTGATGGTGTTTAGAGGAATGTGACCGCTCGAAATAGAGCTGCCCTGCCCTTTTTCTCCGCTTGGTGTCGCTGCTGTGTGCATCGTGAGGCGCTGCTGAGGCTGGCCGCGCGCATGCGTCGTGGTGTCGCATCGCCGTTTCCATGGAAGCTGGAATCGGGTGTGGAAAGCGGGGCCCGCTGACGTGTGAGCAATTATAACCTCGATCTTCACATGCGTTCTGTAAGTTAGCGCACTTTAAGTCCATTTAGTCAAAAAAGTGCCGCTTTAATGCACCATTTGGGCTAATATGAGGGCACAAACAGACAAACCGACAAACAGATAAACAGAATGAGAATTTTAGTAATGTTTAGACTCACACCCAGATATCTTCACTAAGTCTCGATTCACCTCCTATCACAAGGAGCCTCATGTTTAAATTCTCCCTATGTATGTGTCTACTTTACCATCTTGCGTATCTTTACGAAACAAAGTCTATTCTTTAATACTATATTCATCACCATCCTTTGAGGTCAGCCAGGTTCAGTTATTGCTGTTGTATCATATTTATACACACTAGCATGTAATTCCAGCTCATTTATTCTTAATACATTTTGCATTTATACAGGCCATCCCCAGTCTATTACTGGTTTTTCATCCTATTTTGACCCACTTTTATATTTTTGAAGCCTATAATTGCTTTATGTCCTAATATGTTATTCTCCACGATGATGTTTAAACAGCTGAGCCCAGCCTCTTCCTAGTACCCTGCTCCTCATTCCCTGGTGTAAACAGATCTCAGCTAACTGAAGCACACACCTGCCCAGTACATTAGTGCCCCTCCAGTTCAAATCCAACCTGTCCCAGTGTTACAGGTTCCATCAGCCCTAAAAGGCACCCAAATGTCCCATAAACCTATGCCCCTCTAGCCTACACCATGATTTGAGCCACACATTAAATCTTATCTTTTCCATTTTACCTGGACTGGTACCTTTAAATATATAATTGTATGTGGCAACAAATTCCACAGATTCACCCCTTCCTGGCTAAAGAAATTGCTCATCATCTCTGTTCTCAGAGACGTCCTTCTATTCTGAGGCTGTGACCTTTGGTCCTAGACTCCCCCAATATAGGCAACATCATTACCATGGGCGGCATGGTAGTGTAGTTGTTAGCACAATGCTTCACAGCACCAGTGATCCGGCTTCAATTCACGTCACTAACAGTAAGGAGTTTGTACGTTCTCCCCATGACTGCATAGGTTTTCTCCAGGTGCTGTGGTTTCCTCACACAGTCCAAAGATGGTCTTCATTTGGTAGGTTAATTGGTCGTTGTAAATTGCCCTGTGATTGGGCGAGTGTTAAATAGGGGGATTGCTGGGTGATGTGATCGAAGAGCTGGAAGGGCCTATTCTGCACAGTATTTCAATAAATAAAGAGATAAATCTTCTCCACGTCCATTCCAGGCCTTTCCATTTTGATAGGTTTCAGTAAGATCCCTCCTCATTCTTCTAAACTCCCAACAAGTACAGGCCCAGAGTTATCAAATGCACCTCAAACATTAACCCTACGATTCCTGAGATCATTCAGCAAGTACAGTGCTAGAGTTATCAAATGCTCCTCATCCATTAACCCTTTAATTTCTGAGATAATTCTTGTGAACCTCTCCCATTCTTTTACAGTTCCTATTTGTTCGTCTTGTGACATCTAATCAGGTAAATCTTGGACTGTGTTTGGTGACCAGGAACACCAGCTGATTTAACTGTGGAATTCTACAGTAGCAATTCCTGCCTAGAAGAATGAGCATTGAGATGAGGAGCTTAGAACATCTTGGCAGTTGTAAGGAAGGGTAAAGAATAAATTGGGAAACTGGTTAAGTAGGTTAAGAAACCGGTCACCAGAATATAGACAACCTCCTCTCAAGGGATATTAACCGAAGATCTCTCTTACAGGAATTAACTTCAGCAGAGACGAGAGATGGAAGCAGCTTTGGAGATTCACTCTCAGCATCTTGAGGAATTTTTGAATGGGGAAAAAGAGCGTTGAGGAGAGGATTCAGGAAGAAGCCCAGTTTCTGGTCACAAGCTTCAGGGATAAGAAAGGTTTGTCACTACAGCACTAGAGGAACTGCGTTTTCCCCATATTCCTTCATGCCCTGACAAATCAAGAATGTATCCAGCTTTGTCTTAAATATACGAGTGAATCTGCAGATGCTGGAAATAAACAAAAACACAAAATACTGGCAGAACTCAGCAGGCCAGTCAGCATCTATGGGAAGAGGTAGTGACGATGTTTTGGGCCGAAACCATTCATCAGGAGTGAAGTAACATGGGATGGTCAAGGGGGGATAAGAAGTGGGGGGAGGGATGAAGTAGAGAGCTGGGAAGTGATAGGCTGAAGGGAAATGGGCTAGGGGAAAGGTGGAGAATTATGGGAAATAAAAGAGAAAGAAAGGAAGGGCTGGGGGGAGATTATAGTGAGGGGGGAGAAAAGAGAGAGAAAGAGAACCAGACTAAAATTATAGATAGGGATGGGATAAGGGGGGGGCAGGGGTATCAATGGAGGTCTGTGAGTTGAATGTTCATGCCGGCAGGTAGGAGGCTACCTAGGCAGGAGATAAGGTATTGCTCCATCAACCTGCGTGTGGCCTCATCTTGACGGTAGAGGAGGCCATGGACAGACATATCGGAGTGGGAGTGGTCTGTGGAATTGAAGTGTGTGACGAGAGGGAGATCCCGCCACTGCCGGAGGACTGAGCGCCGGTGTTCGGCGAAACGGTCTCCCAGTCTGCGGCGGGTCTCCCCAATATATAAATGGCCACATCGGGAGCACCGGATACAGTATATCACCCCTGTTGACTCGCAGGTGAAGTGGTGCCTCACCTGAAAGGACTGTCTGTGGCCTAGGATGGTGGTGAGGGAAGAAGTGTGGGGGCAGGTGTAGCACTTCTTCCATTTGCAGGGATAAGTGCCTGGAGGGAGGTTGGTGGGGAGGGATGGGGGGGGATGAATGGACAAGGGAGTCACGTAGAGAGCGATCCCTGTGGAAAGCTGAGAGTGGGGGGGAGGGGAAGATGTGTCTGGTGGTGGGATCCTGTAGGAGGTGGCGGAAGTTACGGAGGATTATACGTTGGATCTGTAGGCTGGTAGGGTGATAGGTGAGGACCAGGGGGACCCTTTTTAAAGAAAGGGACTTCTCTTCGTCCACTATCAACTCTGCCCTCCATCGCATCTCCCGTATTTCACGCACCTCTGCCCTCATCCCATCCCCCCGCCAGCCCACCAGGGATAAAGTCCCCCCGGTCCTCACCTTTCACCCTACCAGCCTACAGATCCAATGTATAATCCTCCGTAACTTCTGCCACTTCCTACGGGATCCCACCACCAGCCACATCTTCCCTTCCCCACCACTCTCGGCTTTCCGCAGGGATCGCTCCCTACGCGACTCCCTTGTCCATTCATCCCCCCCCCCCCCCATCCCTCCCCACTGACCTCCCTCCAGGCACTCATCCCTGCAAATGGAAGAAGTGCTACACCTGCCCCCACACTTCTTCCCTCACCACCATCCTAGGCCCCAGACAGTCCTTTCAGGTGAGGCACCACTTCACCTGCGAGTCAACTGGGGTGATATACTGTATCCGGTGCTCCTGATGTGGCCATTTATACATTGGGGAGACCCGCCGCAGACTGGGAGACCGTTTCGCCGAACACCGGCGCTCAGTCCTCCAGCAGTGGCGGGATCTCCCTCTGGTCACACACTTCAATTCCACAGACCACTCCCACTCCGACATGTCTGTCCATGGCCTCCTCTACCGTCAAGATGAGGCCACACGCAGGTTGATGGAGCAATACCTTATCTCCTGCCTAGGTAGCCTCCTACCTGCCGGCATGAACATTCAACTCGCAGACCTCCGTTGATACCCCTGCCCCCTCCTTACCCCATCCCTATCTATAATTTTAGTCTGGTTCTCTTTCTCTCTCTTCCCCCCACTCACTATAATCTCCCCCCAGCCCTACCTTTCTTTCTCTTTTATTTCCCATAATTCTCCACCTTCCCCCAGCCCATTTCCCTTCAACCTATCACTTCCCAGCTCTCTACTTCATCCCCCCCCCCACTTCTTATCCCCTCTCGACCATCCCATGTTACTTCACTACTGATGAAGGGTTTCAGCCCGAAACGTATTCGCTACCTCTTCCCATAGATGCTGTCTGGCCTGCTGAGTTCTGCCAGCATTATGAGTTTTTATTTGTCCTAAATATACCCGATTACCTGGCCTCCACAGCCGCCTGTGGCAACAAATTCCATAGAATTGCCATTCTAAAAAAATCCCTTCTCCTCTCCATTCTAACAGGATGTCCCTGCATTCTGAGGTTGTGTCCTCTGGTCGCAGACTCTCGCAAACCCCCCCTCCCCCCACGACAGGAAACATCCTCTCCCCATCTACTCTCTCGAGGCTTTTCAACGTTCCATAGGTTTCAATGAGGTCACCCCTATTCTTCTGAATTCCAATGAGTACAGTCTCGGAGGCAGTAAACGGCTTTCATACGATAGGACCCTCTCCAATGTCTGCATATGCTTTCTTAGGAAAGTGGCCCAAAACTGCTCACAGTGCTCAAAATGAGGCCTCACCAGAGCTGTATCAAATAACTAATTGAGTTCTTTTGAACAGAGATGTATTTAATATCTATAACACCACACGCAAAATGCTGGCGGAACTCAGCTGGTGCGGCAGCATCTATGGAGAGGAATAAACAGTCAGCGTTTCTGGCCAAGACCACTCATCAGGACTGGAAAGGAAAGGGGAGAGACAAGAATAAGAAGGTGTCGAAGGTTATTCTCCAGTCTGTCTTCCTACCTCTTCCCTTCAACCTGCCTCTCACCTCTCCCTGGTGTACCCCCCCCCCTTCCCTTTATCCTATGGTTCACTCCTCTCCTTACAGATTACTTCTTCACCAGTGCTTGGTTCTTATTTCAACACCCCCACCCCCACCCAGCTGACTTCACCAATCACCTTCTAGCTTGTCCTCCTTCCCCTCCCCCCAGCTCCTTATTCTGGCATCTTCCCTCTTCCTTTCCAGTTCTGATGAAGGGTTTTTGACCCAATACGCCGACCAATTATTCATTTGCATAGTTGCTACCTGACCTGCTGAGCTCCTCCAGCATTTTGTTTGTGTTGCTTTGGATTTCCAGGATCTGCAGAATCTCTTGTGTTTAATGTCCAAAAAGCATTTTGACCTGCCCCAAAATTTTGTTTTAATGCCCTATGATTTTCTAAATGGCCTCTTTAATTGGACCAGGTGAACCTTTCAACCCAAACTTTCTCCTGCGAGGTGCAACGTCAAACATCATCTGTTCCATCACCTTTGGAAAACGATTTGATTATGAAGTTAAATAATTTCTCTGGCTGATGGAGCTGGTTGCAGAAATTACCCACAGTTTGAGTAGCCCCTCGTTACAGGTACGTCTCTTTACAGTGGCTTGTGAGAGTTACTGAAGTTAAGAGCGAACATATTTTCATCTGAGACTCAGGTGGTCAATGTGTCGGTGAAACTGAGAGATTCAGGATCAACGTTAATTATTTATCAGCAAGTCAAAGGGAGTGCATTTAAATTCAAACAACACTCACAAAATGCTGGAGGAACTCAGTAGGTCGGGCAGCATCTATGGAAATGAATCAAGAGTTGATGCTTTGAGCCAAGACCCTTCTTCAGGGCTGGAAAGGAAGGGGAATGCTGCCAGAATGAGAAGGTGGGGAGAAGGGAAGGAGGATTGCTGGAAGGTAATGGATGAAGCCCAGTGGGTGGGAAAGATAAAGGTCTGGAGAGGAAGGAATCTGATAGGAGAGGAAAGTGAACCATAGGAGAAAGGGAAGGGGGAGGAGAGCCAGGGGGGTGATGGGCAAGTGAGGAGGCCAGTGCAGGGAACAAAAGAGAGGAGGGGTGAAGGGGGAGGGAAAGAACATCTTACCTGAAGGGAAAATTGATATTCATGCCATCAGGTTGGAAACTACCTAGACAGAACATCAGGTGTTGCTCCTCCGCCTTGAGATGGTCTCTTCTTGGCACAAGAGGTCACCATGAACCAATGTGTCAGAATGAACAGGAATTTCAATATTTGGCCATCAGGAAGTTTCGCTTTTAGCAGACGGAGTGGAGTTGTTCGGCGAAGCAGTCCCCCAATTTACAATGGGTCTCACCAATGTAATATTTTTTGCAGTGTACTTTGTACCGTAATGCAATATTTTTGCAGTTTTGACTTCAGATCTAATTTTGGATGGCGATTAACCATGTTGTTGCTCCCAGACTATTGTAGTTCTTGGGAGAGGTTCCGGAGGATTGGAGGATTGCAGATGTTGTTCCCTTATTCAAGAAAGGGAATAAAGATAGCCCAGGAAATTATAGACCAGTGAATTTTACTTCAGTGGTTGGTAAGTTGATGGAAAAGATCCTGAGAGGCAGGATTTCTGAACATTTGGAGAGGCATGATATGATTAGGAATAGGTTTGTCAAAGCAGGTCATGCCTTATGAGCCTGATTCAATGTTTTGAGGATGTGACTAAATACATTGATGAAGGTAGAGCAGTAGATGTAGTTTATATGGATTTCAGCAAGGCATTTGATAAGGTACCCCATGCAAGGCTTATTGAGAAAGTAAGGAGGCATGGGATCCAAGGGGACATTGCTTTGTGGATCCAGAACTGGCTTGCCCACAGAAGGCAAAGAGTGGTTATGGAAGGGTCATATTCTGCATGGAGGTTGGTGACCAGTGGTGTGCCTCAGGGATCTGTTCTGGGACCCCTTCTCTTTGTGATTTTTATAAATGACCTGAATGAGGATGTGGAGGAATGGGTTAATAAGGGCTGTCAGAGGTTACAGTGGGACAGCAATAGGATGCAAAACTGGGCTGAGAAGTGGCATATAGAGTTCAACCCAAATAAGTGTGAGATGGTTCATTTTGGTAGGTCAACAATCCCTGATCTGAAATCCTTGGGGCAAATTGCATTTCAGAATTCAGCATTTTTCGGATTTCAGGAAATTGATAATTAACTTGTCTCAGTGTGGGTGGACATTGGGTCCCGGGGGAAGCTCAGGACCTACGCACATCCTCCTGTATACTTTAAATCATCTCTAGATTATACCTAATACAATGTAAATGCTATGTAAATAGTTGTTATACTGTGTTGTTTAGGGAATAATCTTGGCAGTGTGGAGGATCAGAGGGATCTTGTGGTCTGAGTCCGCAGGACACTCAAAGCTGCTGTACAAGTTGACTCCGTGGTTAAGAAGGCATACGGTGCATTGGCCTTCATCAATCATGGGATTGAGTTTAAGAGCCGAGAGGTAATGTTACAGCTGTATAGAGCCCTGGTCAGACCCCACTTGGAGTACAGTGCTCAGTTTTGGTCACAGTACTATAGGAAGGATGTGGAAACCATAGAAAGGGTGCAGAGGAGATTTACAAGGATGTTGCCTGGATTGGGGAGCATGCTTATGAAAATAGATTGATTGAACTCGGCCTTTTCTCCTTGGAGCGACGGAGGATGAGAGGTGACCTGATAGAGGTGTATAAGATGAGGAGAGGCATTGATCATGTGGATAGTCAGAGGCTTTTTCCCAGGGCTGAAATGGCTAACACGAGAGGGCACAGTTTTAATGTGCTTGGATGTAGGTACAGAGGAGATGTCAGGCGTAAGTTTTTTTTACACAGAGAGTGGTGAGTGTGTGAAATGGGCTGCCGGCAATGGTGGTGGAGGTGGATACAATAAGTTCTTTTAAACTTATTGTACCAGATAGGTACTTGAAGCTCAGAAAAAGGAGCTAGATAGGTATCTTATGGATAGGGGAATCAACGGATATGGGGACGGCAGGAACCGGGTATTGATAGTAGATGATCAGCCATGATCTCAAAATGGCGGTGCAGACTCGAAGGGCCGAATGGTCTACTTCTGCACCTATTGTCTATTGTCTAAAAACAGAGGGCTATGGGTAAGCCTAGGTAATTTCTAAGTAAGTACGTTTGGTAAAGCATTGTGGGTTGAAGGGCCTGTATTGTGCTGTAGGTTTTCTATGTTTCTATGTTTCTATATTTTAACAATGCACAAGTCTACTCGTCTATCAGTCTGCCGACTGTGAAAATGCTCATCGAAGATTCAGATTCATTTGTTTATCACCTGTACACTGAAACATACAGTGAAATACGTCATTTGTGTTAAAAGCCTACACAACGTAAGGATGTGCTGGGAAAAGCCTGCAGGTTTCACCAACTCTCCGGTCCCAGCATATCATGCCCGCAGTCTTCAGCAGAACAGCACAACATGCCAGTCGCTTTTCCACCCTCCCACCCACTCTCACAAACAGGTCTCCAGCCTCAGGTCAGCCTCCGACCGGCAGTCCTTGGCCCCGGACTCTTGGACTTGCAGATATTAGGCCTCCACAACCTCTAGTCCCTTGTGTGGACTCGCTGATGTCGGACCTCTGACTACCGGACATACCGACCCAGGAACTGATTGCTGGATTTGACCTCCAACTTTGACCTCTGGGTATTGACCCCAGGACTTGCCATTTGCAGGACTTTGATCTCTAGACCTCAAACTCTGAGCTTGCATAGACTGTCAACACCCCCAGGATACGCCGAGCTGGTGGGTAACTACCAAGCCAGAAGGGCTGAATGGCCTACTCCTGCACCTACTGTCTATTGTCTATTGTCATCCTCGGGATGTCATTCACTGTGTGGGTCGCTAGTTTTCACCCTTGCCTGCAGAAAGACGTGTCCTAGAGCGAATCACTGGGCAGTGTGGTCGAGGCCCAGAGCATTTCATAACCCTAACCAGTCCTATCTGTCCCTCAATCCCAATCCTTCCACTCTTTCCACTAATACCAACCATTTGTCTCTGTATCCCAAACCCAACCATTTCTCTCTGTCCCCACCTAACCTCTCCTCTCTGTTCCTCAACGCCAATACTTTCACTCCTTCCTCAACCCCATCCACTCCTCTCTGATGCTCCAAGCCCAACCACTTCTCACTGTCCCCAAACCCAATCATTCCTCTGACCCCCAACCCCAATCACTCTGCTCTGTCCAACCACTCCTCTCTCTCCCCACAATCCCAACCACTTCTCTCTGAACCCCAATCCCAACCACCTCTCTGTAACCAAACTGAACCACTCTCCTCTGTTCCTCAACACCAACCAATCTTCTCTGTCCCCCAACCCCAACCATTCCTCTCTGTCCCCCAACCGTTCCACCCTTTCCACCAATACCAACCATTTGTCTCTGTATCCCAAACCCAACCACATCTCTCTGTCTCCAACTAACACCTCCTCTTTGTCCCTCAACCCCAACAATTCACTTCTGTCCCTCAATGCCAACACTTCCTCTCTATCCACAACCCCATCCATTCCATACTGATGCTCAAACCCCAACTATTTCTCACTGTCCCCAAACCCAACCATTCCTCTGACCACTAACTCCTTCTCTCTGTCCCCCAACCCCATCCCCTCCTCTCTCTCCCCCAATCCCATCCACTTCTCTCTGTGCCCCAAACCCAACCACTCCCCCTCTGTCTCCCCAATCCCATCCCTTCCACTCTGTCCCTCAACCCCAACCACTCCCCACAGTCCCTCATTGCCAACCATTCATTTCTGTCCCCAACCCCAATATGTCCTATCCTTCAACCCATCCACTTCTCTCTGTCCTCCAACCACAACACCTTCTCTCTGTCCCCAACCCATTCTCTCTGACCCACTACCACAACCCCTTCTCTCTGTCACCCAACCCCAACCACTTCTCCCTGCCCCACAACCCCAACCACTCCTCTCTCCCACATATTCAACCATTTCTCTCCGTCCTCAAGCCTCAACCCTGCCCGTCTCCCAACCACGAACCATCTATCCTCTATCCTCCAAGCCTAACGACTTCTCTCTGTCTTCAGTTCCAACCCCTCCACTCTGTCCGCAACCTCAAACGCTGTCCTCTGTCCCTCAACGCCAACCATCCTTCTCTGTCCACAAACCTATCTCTTTCTCCTTCCCGATCCACTCCTTTCTGACCTCAACCACAACCACTTCTCACTGCCTCAACCCCAACCATTCCTCTATCCCCTAATCCCTTCTTTCTGTCCCTGACCCCTTCTCTCTCACCTCAACTCCTTCTCTCTGTCCCTTTACCCCAACCCCTTTTTCTCTGTCGCCAAAGCACAGCCATTACTCTCCGTCACCAACACCAGCTACTCCTCTCTCTCCCCCAATCCCCATCACCTCTTTCCCCCCCAACCCTATCCACTCTTCTATTTTCCCCAACCCTAACCATTCCACTCTGTCCCCCATAACTAGTTATGCTTCCCTTTTTGGAACATTCAAAGCACATTTGTTATCAAAGAATGTATGAGCTATACACCTTGAAATTTGTCTCCTTCCAGGCAGCCACAAGGCAAGAAACCCAAATAACCCAATAAAAAAAACAAAAGCCACTGTACTGTGAGAGAAAGGAATAAACATTTGCAGGAGAGCAAGCTAACTCAACTCGACCCTTGCGCTTCCATTCTATTTGGGCCATTGTATAAATTGTCCAAGCACCGAGCAGTTCCACGTTCTAGGATCTGAAACCTGGCGTCCCAATACACTTGGGTCACCCAGCCTGAAGACATTCTCAATCTCACCACACCAGTTCTGCCTTTGGAGCAATCTAACCTTGCAACTGGGTTGGGTGGAAGGGCTTCGAAACTCTTCCACACCGACTCCTCTGCAAATCATTCACTGCATCTCTGGCAGAGATTCTGTTTGTTTCATTGAACAGGTGCCAGTTTGATAGGATGTTTAATCTTTGTTCTGGGTAACTGGAGCAAATGTGAGGAGCAAGTTTAAGGCCAGTTTAATAATTGCCTACACTGTGACTTCTGCTGTATGCTGCTGCCACAAAACAAGTTTCACAACTACATATGTGACGTTAAACCCGATTCTGATCCTGTTAGAATCGTTAATGGGAATGGAGATTGTATCAAGGGTTTAGTGGGGTGACAGTTTTGTTTTGTAAAGTGATCCAACTCCACTGAATGAATTGGAGCTGAGTTCCTCAACACAGATACTGGGATTATTCAATCATCCACAGCATCCTAGAGTTATATGGATTAGAAACCCAAAATTTCTGTGATGATTCCGCAAGTTGCCTACCTAAGGAAGAGAAAATGAAATGATAATGTATGCAGCCTGTTTGATGGCTCTGGCCTGTACTCATTGTTGTATAGAAGAATCAGGGAGCATCTAACTGAAACCGGTCACTAGGTACAAATATGGCCCAAGTGCAGGCCAAGAGACTCTGAAGCGGGTTGATAGTTCACAGAATTTAATGGAAACAGAGTCAGAGGGAAAAGGAAATAATAAATGCTAGGCCAAACAGGACCGTTAACTAAAACTCTCAAATGGAAAACAAAGCCAACACTACGGCTTAAAGGAATCACTAAATATAAAGGAGTACTGCCAGTCTTCAGAGTCAGTCAACTCCACAATACAATTTCTCAGGCAAGATCGAATGCAACTGACAGCGAAACGTTGCTGTGCTTTGCCCAAGTGTCAACGACCATTGTGAAGAAAATAATGGAGTTAAATACCACCACAATAAATTAATTATTAGCTGACATGTGCATATTCATGAGTGCAATTGCTGTATCTGCTGTGCTGCTGTGCTGTGCTGTGGTTGTGACAGAAACCTATTGAATATTGAAAGGCCAAGATAGAGTAGATTAGAAGAGGAAGTAGGACCTGAGGGCACAGATTCTGTACACAAGGGTGTCCCTTTAGAACAAACACGAGGAGGCATTATTCTTCAGCTGGAGGGTGGTGAATCTGTGGAATTCATTGCCACAGAAACCTGAGGAGGGCAATTCATTGGGAATATTTAAAGCAGAGGATGATATGTTCTTGATTAGTAAGGGTGTTAAATGTTATGGTGAGACAGCAAGAGAATGGAGTTAAGTACAATAAATCAGCCATGATGGAATGGCAGAGCAGACTCGATGGGCTGAATGAATGGCCTGATTAAATTCCTGTATCTTATGACCTAATTGAAATCTGCCATCCGATGAAAGGCCTGGATAGAGTGGACATGGAGAAATTATTACCTATAGTGGGAGTATTTCTGATTTGATAATGTTACCTTATCGAGTAGATGCCGGTTTGATACGATGTTTAATCTGTGTTTTGGGTAACTGGAGAAAATGTTATCAACATATTCAAGATCAGTTTAATAATTGCCCACACTGTGACTTCTGCTCTGTACTGCTGACACGAAACAACAAATTTCACGGTGTTTGTCAGTGACATTAAACTCGATTCTGATTCTGCTAGAATCGTTAACAGGATTGGAGATTGTATCGAGGCTTTAGTGCAGTGACAAGTATTGTTTTGTAAAATGATCCAATTCCACTGAATGAATTGGAGCAGGTTTCCTCATTCTGGATCCTGGCATTATTCTTTTATCCATAGCAACCTAGAGTTACATAGATTGGAACCCCACTTGTCCATTCTGACTCAGCAAGTTGCCTATCTGAAGAACCAGAAATGAAAAGGTTAACGTATGTGTGGTGTTTGATGGCTCTGGGTCTGAACACACTGGAATTTATCAGAATGAAGGGAGATCCCATTGGAACCTCCCCACCATTGAGGACATCTTAAATAGACGATGCCACAAAAAGTCACATCCTTTAATAAGTACCCTAACCATCCCAGACATGCTCTCTCTCTCTCTCAATGTTTTCATCAGGGGATAGGTACAGGAGCCTGAAGACATACATTCACCATTTTATGAACATCTTCTTTCCCCTGCCATCAGATTTCTGTATGGCCCATGAATCTATGAACATTACCTCATTATTTTACTCTCTTTTTCAAATATTCAAAGCACATTTATTATGAAAGAATGTATAAGTTATACAAATTGAAATTAGTCTGCTTACAGGCAGCCACAAAGCAAGAACTGAAAGAACCCAATAAAAAAAAGACCAAAAACCAACACGTGGAGAAATTGAGGAAAAAAACACATATCGTGCAAATAATAGAAGAGAGCCAACAGCATCCCGAACCGGACTCAGTCGCAGATCCACTCGCAGAGCAGCTAGAGTGGGCCCATAGCCAAGCCTTGATCCCCAGTTCATCACACCAGCAGGGCTGAAATGCACTGCCGGTGGATCAGTTCACAGCCTCGGTGCCACAGAGAGAGAAAAATCAACCAACTGCTTCCAAAATCTCTCCCTCCTTCTCTGGCTGTGATACAAACACTGTCTCTGTCTCTAGCTCAAACACGTTGCATCTTGTAAGGTTCCAGCACAATTCTTCCTCAAACCATCCTCGCCTCCTTCTGCCTCCTACCTGTCTGTGGTGATAGTTCATCACAACTTGCTTCATAAAAGTTCTAAAAGTAATGTTTTTAATCCAATCTCTTGGCTTGTGATTTACCAGTCAACTGTTGCACATCTTTGGTAACGCCATCATTTTGTATTATTTTTTAAATTCTTATGTAATTCTTATTGGAATAAAGTAATTTTTAAATGTATTGCTCTACACTGTGGCCACAAAACAAATTTCACGACATATGTCCGTGATAACAGACTGATTCTGACTCTGATTCAGATTATGGATTCACTCTGTCCATGTCATCTTAAGGGGGTCTTGGATCACCAGGACAATACCAATATTTATGTCAGGCTATTGACTACAGCTTCGTATTTAGCACAATCATTCCTACAGTTCTGATCAAAAAGTTCCAAACCCTGGTGCTCTGTACCCGCCTCTGCAATTGGATCGTCAACTACATGAGCAGATTGGAAATAATATCCCCACCTCACTGACGCCCTTCAGGGGTGTGTGATTGGCCAACCGCTCCACTCTGTCCAGACCATCTAAAAACTTGCTGACAACACAACTATCGTTGGAAGAATTTCAAATGGTGACGAGGAGGTGTACGGGAGTGAGACAGATCAGCTCGTCAAGTGGTGTTGCAGCAACAACTTTGCCCTCAACATCAACAAGAACAAAGACTTGATTTTGGACTTCAGAAAGGTTAAGATGAGGTAACACACACCAGTCCTCATAGAGGGATGAAAGTGGAAAGAGGGAGCAATTTCAAGTTCATGGGATCAATATCTCTGAAGATCTATCCAGGGCCCAACATATCGATGCAGTTTCAAAGTAGGCATGACTGTAGCTATATTTCTTTAGGAATTCAAGGTGATTTGACATCTCACCAAAAACACATGCAGATTTCTACAGATATACCACATACAGCATTCTAACTAGCAGCATCACCGTCTGGTATGGGGAGGGGGGGTGCACTACAAAGGATCAGAAAAGCTGCAGAGAGCTGTAAACTCAGTCAGCTTCATCATAGGCACCAGTCTCCATAGCATCCAGTACATCTTCAAGGAGCAGTGACTCAAAAAGGCAGCATCCATCATTAATGACGCCCATCACCAGGATATGCCCTCTTCTCATGGCTGCCATCAGGGAGGAGGTACAGGAGCCTGAAGACACAAACTCAATGATTCTACCCTTCTGGCATCCGATTTTTGAATGGACATTGAATCTATAAACACTACCTTCAAGGTTTTATTCCTATTTTTGAGCTAATTATTTAATTGAACTTCTTTAATATATAGGTATAGATTTCTTACTGTAATTTACAGTTTTTATTATGTATTGCAATTTACTGTTTCCACATAACAACAAATTTTATGACATATGCCTGTGACATTCAAGCTGATTCTGATTCTGTTTGCCTGTTTGATTGAATATTTAATCTGTGTTCTGGGTAACTGGAGGAAATGTCGTGAGCAAGTTTAAAGCCATTTTAATAATTGCCCACATTGTGACTCCTGCTCTGCACTACTGTCACAAAACAATAAATTTCACACTGTATTTTTGTGGCATTAAAGCCTATTCTGATCCTGTTTGAATCATTAATGAGAATGAAGATTGTATCAAGGGTTTAGTGCGGTGACAGTTTTGTTTTGTAAAGTGATCCCAGTGCCCCAACATGTTTGGGCCACTCAAACTCAAGACATTCTCGATATCACCAAAATGGCTTGGCGCTTGGGACAATCCAACCTGATATAGGAACTGTTCTATCCTCAATCGCAGGACACTGCAGAGAGTGGTGCAGACAGCCCACCACATCTGTAGATGTGAACTTTCCTCTATTCAGGGTATTTACAGCAGTGGGTGTGTAAAAAGGGCCCAGAGGATCATCAGGGATTAAACCACCCCAACCACAAATTGTTTCAGCTGCTACCGTCTGGCAAACAGTAACAAAGTATTAAAGACAGGACGAACCGGCTCTGGCACAGCTTCTTTCTGCAGGTCATCAGATTAATCAATACACACTGATCTGATGGTATATCTGACTGTACATACATGTACTGTATATAAGACAATTATGTATTCCATCTTAGTGTTTAGACAACATCCACCCACATTTCCCCTCTTTTTTGCTTGTAATAGTGACAGAGATGCAACATAAACACTTTTACTCCCCTGGATGTAAGAAATAAAACAAATACAAACACAAATGTTGCACCTGGGGTAGGTGGAAGGGCACTCTTCCACATCGACTGCTCTCCAACTTGCTAATTCCATCTCCAGCAGCAATACAAACTCCGTCTCTGTGGCTCAAACACATTACACCTCACAATGCCCCAGCAGAGCTCGTTCCCCGAACCAGCCTCACCTCCGTCTGATTCCTCACTGTCTGTGGCAATAGTTCATCACAATTTGTTTCAGAAAAGTTGTTATAAGTAATGTTTTTAGTCAATATCTTGCCTTATGATTTATCAATAAGCACATCTTCATTAGCGCCATCATTTTCCACTATTTTTAATTTTTTATATATTTCTTACTGTAACTAAGTAATTTTTTTATATGTTGCTTTGTACTGCAGCTGCAGATCAACAAATTTCACGACATATGTCTGTGGTAACAGACTGATTCTGACTCAGATTATGGATTCACTCTGTCCAAGCCATCTTAAAGGGGTCTTGGATCACCAGGACAGTACCAATATTTATGTCAGGCTGCTGTATATTGACTACAGCCCAGCATCTAACACAATCATTCCTACAATCTGATCAAAAAGCTCCAACCCCTGGGCCTCAGTACCTCTCTCTGCAGCTGGATCCTCAACTTTCTCACTGGATTGGAAATAACAGTTCCGCCTCGGTGACAATCAACTGACGTATTTCATTGATGTGTGCTGAGCCAACTTCTCTACTCTCTCCAGACCCATCTATAAACTTACTGACAACACAACTATTATATACAGAATCTCAGATGGTGACAAGGAGGTGTATTGAAGTGAGATAGATCAGCTGGTTGAGTGGTGCTGCAGCAACAACTTTGCCCTCAACATCAGTAAGGACAAGGGACTGATTTTGGACTTCAGAAAGGTAAGATGAGGGAACACACACCAGTCCTTATAGAGGGCTCAACGTGGAAAGAAGGAGCCATTTCAAGTTCCTGTCAATATCTCTGAGTATTTATTCAGGGCCCAACATATCGATGCAGTTACAAAGTAGGCACGACAGCAGCTACATTCAATTAGGAAGTCAAAGAGATTTGGCATCTTGCCAAAGACAGGCAAATTTCTACAGATATAGCATGAACAGTATTCTATTCTAACTGGCTGCATTTCCTCTGGTATGGGGAGGGTACACTCCACAAGATCAGAAAAAAGCTTCAGAGAGTTGTAAACTTAGTCAATCCATCATAGGCACCAGTCTCCATAGCATCTTTCTTTTTTCAATATTTTTATTGATTTTTATATAGAAGAATACAGTACAGAGTCCAAGAGAATACATATTATAAAACAAAAGAAAAAATATAATACCAGATACAATATATTGAATTACATTAACAAACTCTTTACTCTATATTGATATAGATTAGATTAATTAATATAATAAAATATAAACAATTTTATGAAAAAAAATAGATCTACACCCACCACCAAAGTTGAAGTTGTTTGGGGAAAAAAAAGGAAAAAAAAACATCAAATAATAAAATATGCTATTAACCAACTTCTGTACTTTAACAAGAAGTCAAAGATGTGAACATAATTTAAAAACGGCCCCCACAAATTTTGAAAATCTTGGTTAGATTCAGAAATTGAACAACAAATTTCTAAATTTAGGCATGCCATAACATCCCGTAACCACTAAGCATGACTAGGTGGAACAGCATCCTTCCATTTAAACAAAAGCACCCTCCTCGCCATGAGAGAGATAAAAGCCAGAATGTGCAAATCAGTTATCTTCAAAATGATATCTTTCCTTCCAACAATACCAAATAGGGCAGTCAAAGGATTAGGCTTAAAATTTACTTTAAAGAGTACAGAAAAGGTTTGGAATACTTCCTTCCAATATTTTCCAAGACTTGGGCACATCCAAAACATATGAATAAATGAAGCTTCTCCATTGTTACACCTATCACAGTAGGGAGATATATCCACATAAAAACAGGTTAACTTATTCTTGGTCATATAAGCCCTATGAACCACTTTAAATTGTAGGAGGGAATGATGGGCACATAACGATGAAGTATTAACCAGTTAAAAAATCTCATCCCAAGTTTCTTCAGAAATTGAAGTCTCTAAATCTTGTTCCCAAAGATTTTTAATTTTATCTGAAGAATCATTTCTCATTCCCAACAACACATCATAAATATTGGATATTGAACCATTATAAAAGGATTTCATATTAAGAATTTCATTTGATATGTTCTTATTAGGACTATTAGGGAATGTATATAATTGAGATCACAAAAAATCTCTAATTTGTAAGTACCGGAAAAAAATGGGTTTTTGGTAAACTATATTTAGTTGACAATTGTTCAAATGAAGAAAGACTTCCTCCAACAAACAGATCCCGAAAACAAGTAATGCCTAATCTTTCCCATTGTTTAAAAACTACATCAGTCATGAAGGCTTAAAATTTTTTTAAAAAATGGGACTAGAAAGGGAGAATCTCAATAAACCAAAGTATTTTCTAAATTGTATCCAAATCCTCGAAGTATGTTTGACTACCACATTTTCAGTTATCTTACTTAAGGATAAAGGAAGTGAAGATCCCAAAAAGAGAGATAATAGAAAATTTATTAACCGAGTTAGCTTCTAAAGAAACCCACCTGGGACAGTCCTCATGATTAATATAGTATAACCAAGACGTGAGATTCTGTATATTAGCTGCCCAGTAATAAAACCTAGAATTTGGTAAAGCTAAACCTCCATTCTTTTTAACTTTCTGGCGATGGACTTTATTCAATGGAGGATGTTTATTTTTCCATATGTAAGAGGATAAAATAGAGTCCAGAGAATTAAAAAAGGATTTAGGAATAATAACAGGTAAAGCCTGAAAGAGGTATATAAATTTAGGTAAAACATTCATTTTAATAGAATTAATTCAACCAATCAATGATAACGAAAGGGGTAACCAATTTGATAATGTTCTTTTTAGGTAATTTAATGAGGTAAGAACATTTTCTTTAAATAGGTATTTATAGTTCTTAGTAATTGTTACACCCAAATAAGTGAATTGGTTTCTTATAATTTTAAAAGGAAGGTTAATATCAGTTAATAGCAAATTATACAAAGGAAAATGTTCAGTCTTGTGCAGGTTCAGTTTAAATCCAGAAAACATTAAAACAAGAGAGTAAAGAAAGCACAGAAGGTAATGAAGTTTCGACATTAGAAATGTAAAGCAATAAATCATCTGCATAAAGTGAAACTTTGTGGATAGTACCCATCCGTAGAATGCCAGTGATATCATTAGATTCTTGAAAAGCAATAGCTAAAGTTTCTAAAGCCAGGTTAAAAAGCAAAGGACTCAAAGGGAAACTTTGTCTGGTTTCACGTTGAAGTTTAAATGGTTTAGAATTCTGAGAATTAGTAAGAATCCGAGCAAAAGAGGATAAATACAGTAATTTAATCCATTGAATAAAGTTGGACCGAAAATCAAATTTTTCTAAGATTTTAAATAAATAATGCCATTCAACCCAATAAAAAGCCTTCTCAGCATCTAAGGATATCACACACTCTAATATCTCCTTAGAAGGAGAATAGATAACATTTAATAATTTATGAATATTAAACGAGAATATCGAAAACCAGACTGATCATCAGAAATGATAGATGGTAAGATATTTTCCGTCCTACGGACCAGAACTTTAGATAGAATTTTAGCAGCAACATTAAGTAAGGAAATTGGTCTATATAAAGAATATTCAGTTGGATTCTTATTATTTTAAGGATAAGCAAAATAGAAGCTTCATAAAAAGATTGTGGCAACCTACCTAACTCAAAAGAATCTGAAAAAACTGAACATAAATGAGGTATAAGCAAAGAAGAAAAAGCCTTATAATATTCTCCAGAAAATCCGTCACGACCTGAAGCTTTCCCTGAATGCAGTGAACGTACAGCCTCAGCTATTTCTTCATGAGAAATACATTGATGCAATTGTTTTGGTTATCAGCAGAAAGCGTAGGGATATTTAATTGGTCTAAAAGATTATCCATTACAATATTATCTTTAAGAAGATCAGAACTATAAAGTTTAGAATAAAATTCTCTAAAAGTATCAGTTATTTCTAAATGATCAGTTGCCCTAATAACGTTAGCTTTATAGATTTCTTTAATCTGCCATTTAGCACTAGAAGTTTTAATTTGGTTAGCCAATAATTTACCTGTTTTATCTCCATGAATATAAAATTGACTTTTATCCTTTAGGAGTTGAGTTTCAATAGGGTATGTTAATAAAAAAATCATATTTAGTTTTAATTTCAACCCGTCTTTTATATAAAACAGGATCTGAAGTCAAAGCATATTCTTCATCTAATTGTTTCAGCGGATTAGCTAAATTAATTCTCTCTTTATTAGCTTTTTTCTTAACACTTGCAATATAAGAAATGATTTGTCCTCTAATATATGCTTTAAAGGCATCCCATATACAAGGCCAGACGTCTCCTCCACTGTATTCTCTTCAAAAAAGAGAGTAATTTGCCTCTCCAAGAACGTTAAGAAATCCTTGTCAGATAACAAATTTAAATTCAAATGCCAGAATCTGTTTGTCTGAGGAAAACCAGGAAGATTTATAGATAAAAGCACAGGAGCATGATCAGAAGCCGCAATCTCTTTATATTCACAAGATCGAACTAATGGAATTATTTGGTTATCAATCAAAACTAATCAATTCTGGAATACATATGATGAACATGAGAGAAAAATGAGTATCCTTTATCTGCTAGATGTAAGAATTGCCATATATCAACAATACCACATTTCATTAGAAACGAATGGATAAACGAAGCTGATTTATTAAGTGTTGCTGGTTTAGAAGAAGACTGATCTAAGCAGTAATTAAAGTCTCCTGCCATCACCAATGAGTACAAACTCAGATCAAGCAAAAACGAAAAAAATGCTCAAAGAATCCTGGATCATCTGTATTTGGGGCATAAACATTAGCAAATACCAAAAATTTATTCTCTAATTTCCCTGATACTATAACAAATCGTCCATTAGTATCAGAAACAGCCTTGTGTTGAACAAAGGGAACTGTATTTTGTATAAAAATCAAAACTCCTCTAGCTTTGGCCTGAAAACTTGAATGAAAGAGCAATTCTCTCCACCAGCTAGAGAGGCCTGAGCTATCAGAATTGCGTACGTGAGTTTCTTGTAAAAAAAAATTGGAACCTTTAATTTTTTAATATAGACAAAAATCTTATTTTGTTTCAAAGGATGATTTAATCCTTTCATGTTAAGACTAAGTAACTTAATATTATAATCCATTTTATTATTATTTAAAAGAAAAGTTAAAAAGATAATCCTTAAGAAGATTAATAAAGCTAAAAATAATCTATGAGATAAGGAAACTAAACAACAGGTTTGACTAAGGATCCGAAACAGCTTCCAAGAAAAAAACCCAAACACCCTCCCCCTCCCAAAGAGAGAAAGTCGATGTCTACAACTAATAGCGACATTCCCCCCCCTCCCAAAAAAAAATCCTACTGGCTTAGCTCCAAATAAATTACAAAGTTAGAAATATTCCAACCTAGTCAGAACAACAGATAATAAAGAAACAGTTAATTCTGATATCAAAAATTCTAGAAAAGTAGGTATATTATAAAATAATATGGACACACAGAATATTGGCTCATTAAAATCTTATTCTCAAAGTAAAACCTTAAGGGGTTCTAAAAGAAATTTGACTACAAGATTCACCAGAGGCAAAATACACAATTACTCGTGTAAGTTTTTGTTAAACAGCTCTGACATGACACTTTTAAACTTAGCAAACAAAGTAATAGTTCATTAAAGTCTTATTCTCAAAATAAATCTTTAAAAAGTTAAAAAAAAAAGAGTTAAGTACAAAGTTTAGCAAAGGTAAAATAAACAGTTATTCATGTAACAAATAATAAGCAATCACTTTACTGAGTCTAAATATTCCTGGGCTTGGAGACTCGAACAGAACCATTTTTGCGATCCATCCTGCAGTGTAATTCTGAGCTCCACCAGATACCATAGCGAAGGTTTAAAATCCTTGTTCTAGAACACTTTTAAACTTAGCATGCTCCCTCATAATCTCTGTTGAGAAATCTTCAATGATTCTAATCTTTCTTCCATTAAAATCAATCGTACCTTTCCGACGAGATTCACGAATTATACGGTCCTTTGTTTGAAACTCATGAAAAGCGATTACCACTGAACGAGGTTTGCTTGCAAACATTCTACTCCCAGGTACTCTATGCGCTTGGTTGATCATTGGTGTCACTTTTAAAATATCAGGAAATAACTGAACCAGAAAGTTTGCAAAAAATTCCATAGGACGATCACCTTCAGTTAACTCTTCGAGACCAAGAATTCATACATTATTCCTTCTACTTCTGTTTTCTAACTCAGTAATCTTCTGTCTTAGTTCAGCGTTAACTTGGATTGTTTTCCATAACGCTTTTGCAGGTCATCCATTTTCTCATCCAGAATCGACAGGATTTCTTCATTCTCTTTTATTCGGTTATCGTGCTCATCCAATTTGGTACTTATTTGTTTTATTTCAGAGGCAAGTTGTTGAAACTCTTTGGAGGATTCCTTTCTGAATCACTGAAATTCCTCGGAGGGTTCTTTTCTGAATCACTGAAATTCCTTGGACACTTCCTTTCTGTGCTTTTGCATCAATTCGATAATAGAATCCAAAGACATAGAAGAATCTTCTTTTTTTTTACCTTTAGCAGTTCTTGTAGTCATAGCGTCAAATCAGGTTGGAAAGTAAGAAAAGTAAAATGAACTAGGAATGGCAAAAATATGCTGTTATTCCATCCACCGCCAGCAGGAAGTCTCCTCCATAGCATCAAGGACATCTTCAAGGAGCAATGCCTCAAAAAGGCAGCATCCATCATCAAGGACTCCCATCTTCCAGGACATCCCTGTTCTCATTGCTACCATCAGGAAGGAGGTTCAGGAGCCTGACAGCACACCTCAATGATTCAGGAACAGCTTCTTCTCCTCTAATATCAGATTTCTGAATGGACATTGAACCCATGAACACCAGCTCCCTACTTTATATTTCTATTTTTGCACTACTTATTTCATTAGAGTCCAGACATCAATCCAACTGAGAACTTTAGGTTGGACATGAAAAGAGGTTTTCATTCACAATTCCCATGCAATCTGACAGAGCTTGAGCAGTTTTGTAAAGAAGAATGGGCAAAAATTGCAGTGTCAGATGTGCAAAGTTGGTAGAGACCTATCCACACAGATTCAAGGCTGTAATTGCTGCCAAAGGTGCATCTACTAAATATTGACTTGAAGAGGGTGAATGCTTATTCAATCAATTATTTTTTGTTTTGTATTTGTAATTAATTTTGATCACTCCCATCATTCCCACAATCCTGTTGAGAAGTTACAGAATCTAGGCCTCTGTACCTTCCTCTGCAATTGGATCCTCAGCTTACTAACTGGAAGACCACAGTCTGTGTGGATTGGTGATAACATATCCTCCTCGCTAACGATCAACACTGGTGCACCTCAGGAGTGTGTGCTTAGCCCACTGCTCTGCTCTCTGTGTACACATGACTGTGTGGCTAGGCATAGTTCAAATACTATTTATAAATTTGCTGATGATACAACCATTGTTGGCAGAATCTCAGGTGGTGACGAGAGGGCATACAGGAGTGAGAAATGCCAACTAGTGGAACGGTGCCGCAGCAACAACCTGGCACTCAATGTCAGTAAGACAAAAGAGCTGATTGTGGACTTCAGGAAGGGTAAGATGAAGGAACACATACCAATCCTCATAGAGGGATCAGAAGTGAAGAGAGTGAGCAGCTTCAAGTTCCTGGCTGTTAAGATCTCTAAAGATCTAACCTGGTTCCAACATATTGATGTAGTTACAAAGAAGGCAAGACAGTGGTCATACTTTATTAGAAACTTGAAGAGATTTGGCATGTCAACAAATAACACTCAAAAATATCTATAGTTGTACCGTGGAGAGCATTCTGACAGGCTGCATCACTGTCTGGAATGGAGAGGCTACTGCACAGGGCCGAAAGAAGCTGCAGAAGGTTGTAAATCTAGTCAGCTCCATCTTGGGCACTAGCCCACAAAGTACCCAGGACATATTTAGGGAGCGGTGTCTCAGAAAGGCAGCGTCCATTATTAAGGACCTCCAGCATTCAGGGCATGCCCTTTTCTCAGTGTTACCATCAGGTAGGAAGTACAGAAGCCTGAAGGCACACACTCAGTGATTCAGGAACAATTTCTTCCTCTCTGCCATCCGATTCCTAAATGGGAATTGAAGCTTTGGACACTACCTCACTGTTTTTAATATACAGTATTTCTGTATTTGCACATTTTAAAAAATCTATTCTATATACATAATTGATTTACTTGTTTATTTATATTATTTTTATTTTATTTATTATTATTTTTTTCTCTCTGCTAGATTATGTATTGCATTGAACTGCTGCTGCTAAGTTAACAAATTTCACATCACATACCGGTGATAATAAACCTGATTCTGATTCTGACTTTGGAGAGATCTGTTTTCATTTTGATATGAAATTGCCTGTTGAGCAGGGTCTAAAAAGCCAAATTAAATCCTCTATGTTTCAATGTTGTAAAACAATAAAACATACAAACTTCTAAGAGGAGATGAATACTTTTTGTAGGAACTGTATAGTCTTGGACCAAAGGGTACAGTCTCAGAATACAAGGATGTCACTTTAGAACAGAGATGAGGAGGAATTTCTTCAGTCAGAGGGTGGTGAATCTGTGGAAGTTCTTGCCACAGACAGCTGTGGAGGCCAAGTCATTGGATACATCTAAAGAGGAGAATGGGTTGAAACTTATGCAATCAATTATTTTGTGTTTTATATTTGTCATTAATTTAGATCTCTTTTTAGAGATCTGTGTTCACTTTGACACGGAAGAGTCTTTTTCTGTTGATCAATGTCAAAAAAGCCAAATTAAATCCACTGTGATTCAGTGTTGTAAACCAATAAAATGTGAAAACTTCCAAAGGAGGGGGAAGAATACTTTTTACAGGAACTGTATAGTCTAGGACAAAGAGCACAGAATACAAGGATGTCCATTTAGAAGAGAGACGAGGAGGAATTTCTTCAGCCTGACGGTGGTGAGTCTGTGGAATTTGTTGTCACAGACAGCTGTAGAGGCAAAGTCACTGGGTATATTTAATATAGAGGTTGATTGGTTCTTGATTAGTAAGGGTGTCAAAGGTTATGGCGAGAGGCAAGAGAGTGGAATTAAGAAGGATAATAAATCAGCCATAATGGAACGGCAGAGCAGACCCAATGGCTGACCTGATTCCGTTCTCCACGTCTTATGATATAATTGAAAAGCCTAGATAGAGTAGATGTGGAGAAGATATTACCCATTGTGGGAGAGTTGCTGATTTGATAACTTTTCCTCTCAGATGCCAGTTTGATATTTAATCTGTGTTTTGGGTAACTGGACAAAATGTTATCAGCATATTCAAGGTCAGTTTAATAATTGACCGCAATGTGACTGCTGTCACTCTCTTCAAATGTTACAAAACAACAAATTTCGCAACGTTTGTCAGCAGCATTAAACATGATTCTGATCCTGTTGGGAATGGAGATTGTATCGGAGTTTAGAGCAGTGACAGTTTTGTTTTGTAAAGTGATCCAACTCCACTGATGAGATTGCAGCTGATTTCCTCATCCTAGATACTGGGACTATTGTATTATCCATAGCAGCCTAGAATTACATGGATTGGAAACCCAGCTTGTGCATTCTGACTCAGCAAGTTGCCTACTCAAGGAACTGGAAATGAAAGGGTTAATGTACGAGGTGTGTTTGACGGCTGTGAGTCTGAACCTTGTTACATACCCCGTAACTGGGTGTCTAACCAGCAGAGAAAGAAGAATCCGTTGGAGTCTGGTGGTACTATACTAAAGGTGTTTATTAATAAAAAATAAGCAAAACCATATCAATAATGCAAATATACATATAAAACAAATTAGCAGTAATAAACCTAAAAGTGTAGGAATAATAATAATCAATAATAAACAAGCTCTATCGATGTCTAGGGGTAAATAAATTGTCATAGAAAAGTATAAAGTTCAGTTCAGTTCATGAGTGCTGATGTAGTTATGGTTGTTGTATTGTAATTGTTGGAGAGAGAGAGCGAGCGAGATGTAACAGCTACAGTCAGGCAAACCTTTCTTTGCTTTCTTAATCCGTCGTATCGGTGTGGTCATTCAGTTATGACCCCTCCGTCCTTCTGCTAGACCGTTCTTCTGTGGTGGACTGGTCACTCTGGTATGAGTGGACACACACACAAGTCCCCATCGGCCCTGCTTTAACACTGTGAGCTTTACTGACCGATCTCCTGGTTCGGTCTCCGAAGCCCCCACCTTTCTTGTGGGTTTCCAACACTCAATCAGTGTCCACTGGCGTGTCTGGAGGGTGTCTCTCCAGACCTGTCTTTTATCCCTACTCATGGGGACTCAGCTACCCATCACTCCTGAATGACTGTGTCCATCAAATAAGGCCACTCCTTCAGTCCACTGAGGAATGTTTATGAGCAAACTATTGTCCTTGCAGCAAAACAGTAAATAATTCAAAAAAAGGAGTCACAATACGGTTAATCAGCAATTTCCCCCTCTCTCTTATCTGTCGCAAATGTTCTTGCTTGTTTTTCTGTCTCTCTTTCTCATGGTTAGCATAGCAACAGTAATAGTTTGTGTTTCTCAGGGGGGGATGGTTAACTCTGTACCCCATTGTCCATTAGGTCTGTTCATCACTCATAACAACCTACTGTAATCTGGAAGAATGGGGTGTGGGAGGGAAATCTCATTGAAACCTCCCCAACATTGAGGACATCTTAAATAGGTGATGCCTCAAGAAGGTGGCATCATTCAAAAAGTAATCTCACCATCCAAGATTTGCTTTCTTCTCATTACTGCCATCAGGGAGGAAGTACAGGACCTGAAGACACTCACTGACTGCTTTAGGAACAGTTTCTTCCCTCTGCCATCAGGTCTTGGACCAGACAATGAACCCATGAACACTACTTCACTGCTTTTTTTCTTTTTTTTTTGCTCGCTTTTTGTACTACTGGTCTTAGACCCCTCTACCATAGGAAACATCTTCTCCACATCCACTCTGTTGACACCATTCAACATTCCATAGATCAGAGGACACAGCCTTGGAATTGAGGGACATCCATTTAGAACTGAGATGAGAAGGAATATCTTTAGTCAGAGGGTGATGATCTATGGAATTCATTGTCATAGGCGGCTGTGAAGGTCAAATGTTTGGTTATATTTATAGTGGTGTCAAAGGTTACAGGGAGAAGGCAGGAGAATGGGGTTGAGAGGAGAAAATAAATCAGCTATGATGGAATGGCAGAGCAGATGGGCCGAATGGTTTAATTCTGCACCTACAGTATGCCTGATGGTCTTATGGTCTGACTTTCTGTTTTGTGACCTGTAGTTTGATGGGAGGTGGGGGGAGGGTTAGAGGGAGTGCGGTGGGGGGTGGTGGGAGAGAGAGCCTGTCTGAGACACTAAAGGGCTGATTTGTGAACTGTAGTTTGATGGGAGGTGGGGGGAGGGTTAGAGGGAGTGCGGTGGGGGGTGGTGGGAGAGAGAGCCTGTCTGAGACACTAAAGGGCTGATTTGTGAACTGTAGTTTGATGGGAGGTGGGGGGAGGGTTAGAGGGAGTGCGGTGGGGGGTGGTGGGAGAGAGAGCCTGTCTGAGACACTAAAGGGCTGATTTGTGAACTGTAGTTTGATGGGGGGGGTGCGGAAGAGGGAGTGTGGGGTGGGGGTTGGAGAGCCTGTCTGAGATACCAAAGTGCTGCTTTGTGAACTGCATTTTGATGGACTCCTGATTAACAGACTCTTTGGTGTTTCTGCTGCTCCTCACATGCAGGAGTGGGGGGGAGGGAATCGATTCTTCTGCTGTTGCGAGTTGGGGGGAGGGGAGGATTGATGCTTTTGCTGCTGCTTGTGTGAAAGGAGTTGGGAGGGTCTCTGGGGCTTCGATGTTTCTATCATTTTATGGGGTTTCCCTGTTTTGTTGATGTCTGTGAGGAGTACGAATTTCAGTCTGTGTGCTGTATTCATTCTCTGATATTAAAAATACCTTTGAACCATAGAAATAGTGGAATGTAGATATGATTTGACTACTTGTCTATGATGTCTGAGCCCATTATTAAAATGACAGGATCCACCTGTTCAAAATTTACTCACTCTCAATACAAACTGAACTTCATTATCTTCACGAAATTCATTACAAGGATGTTGCGGGACTGGGCGTCCTGAGCTAGACAGAAAGATTAAATTGGTTAAGACTTTATTCCTTGGAAAGTAGAAGATTCGTGGGAGTTTGACAGAGGTATACAAAATTATGAGGGGTATAGAGGCTTTTTCCACTGAGGTTGGGTGCGACTACAACCAGAAATCACGGGTTAAGGGCGAAAGCTGAAAAGTTTAAAAGGAACATGAGGAGAACCTTATTCACTGAAAGGGTGGTGAGAGTGTGGAATGAGCTGCCGGTACAAGTGGTGCATGCGACCTCGATTTCTACGTTTAAGAGAAGTTTGGATAGGTACGTGAATGGCAGGGGTACGGACGGCTGTGGTCCCGGTGCTGGTTGATGGGAGTACGCAGTTTAAATGTTTCAGCATGTACTAGATGGGCCAAAGGGCCTGTTTTTATGCTGTACTTTTCTATGACTCTATCTAAGAAGAAAACACAGAATCTGAGAATATCATTTTTCAATTTCAATCTGCAGGACTGGGTTATTATTTCATCAGATTCTCCATCAGTTTTCTGTTTTTTTCCACTCTTTGCTCCCATACCAGGGTGTCACAATAGTGTAGCAGTTACAGCGATGCTGTTACAGCTCGAGATGATGGTGCTCAGAGGTAAATCCTCTGTAAGGAGTTTGTCCATCCTCCCTATGGAATGCGTTGTTTCAAAGGTACATTTAATGTCAGAGAAATGTATAGAATATACACCCTGAAATTCTTTTTCTTCACAAATATCCATGAAAACAGAGGAGTGCCTCCAAAGAATGAATGACAGTTAAATGTTAGAACCCCAAAGTGCCCCCCAGCTCCCCTCCCTCCTGCGCACAAGTGGCAGTAAGTAACAACACGCCCTCCCCCACCAGCAAAAAAAAGCAATAGCACCTGCCACCAATCACTGGAGCGTGAGCAAATCAATAGCACAGACACAGACTTGCAGTACCCCAAAGACTACGAGTTCACCCAGTATTCGACATACCACAAGCTCTCTCCCTCTCCCTCTCCCTGATAAGGGAGAAAGTAGTGTCTCTGTTTCACAGCAACAGGGGAGACATAACAAACAACTTGCTGGTTTATGATGTTAAAAGTCTGTTGCATCGCTTTTTCTGAGCTCTGTGCCCAAAGATCTCTGGTATCTGGGCATACAGCCTTAGATCTTCCATCTCTCACGACACACGGATCTCCCGCCCGGACACTGGCCTCCGATACCCCTGTCTCCAGAGCCACGAAATCTGGGTCCTCCGAAGGTGAGCGAAGCTCTTAGGCCGAGTCCTTGGCGTACCGAATAACAGCCATTTGTGAAACCCCGAGAGCGGGTCCCATCCCCGCAAGAACCGTAACCAGCGTGTAACTCCAGGTCAGGGTCTTCAAAAGAACCCGGAAAGGGAAAAATAGAGATACTGAAGATGGAAATAGAGCTGTTTCCAAAGGAATCGCCAATGGTTTTCATCAGGGTGTTCAAGTTTTAAAAATTATTTATTGAGATAAAGTGTGCACTAGGCCCTTCTGACCCTTCGAACCATGCTGCAGAGCAATCCCCAGATTTTATCCCAGCCGAATCATAGGACAATTTACAATGACCAATTAACCTACCAACCAGTACGTCTTTGGATTGTGGGAGGAAACTGGAGTACCCGGAGGAAACCCACACAGTCACTTTCACCAATCAACTTCCCAGCTCTGTACTTCACCCTTCCCCCTCTCCCAATTTCACCTGTCACCTCGTACATCTTCCTCCCCAACCTCCTTACTCTGATTTCCAGTCCTGACAAAGGGTCTTGGCCCGAAACGTCAACTGTTTATACATACATGCTGCCTGGCCTGCTGAGTTCCTCCAGCATTTTGTGTGTGTTGCTTTGAGTGAAATTATCTCCTTTGTTTCAAGAAACTGATGGGTGAGGGGTAGTAACTGTTCCTGAATCTGATGGTGTGTGTCCCGAGGTTCCAGTACCTTCTTCCTGATGGCAGCAGCGAGAAGAGAGCATGTCCTGGGGAGGATGGTGTTGTCCCTGATGATGGATGCTGCTTGCCTGCGGCAATGTTTCATGTAGATGTGTTCAATGGTGGGGAGGGCTTTACCTGTGATGGACCGGGCTGTGTTCTTTATCTTATTGTGGTTTTTGTTGCAGTGCATCGGAGCTGGAGTAACAATTATTTCGTTTGCCTTTACACATGTTCTGGAAATGACATTAAACAATCTTGACAGCAATCAGAGGGTGGAGGAACCCAGGAGAAGCCTGCCTCTCCGCTGCTGCTGCTGATGAACGTGCAAAACATGCCTCATATCCTGGCAAGAGACACCAATCCCTTTGAATGGAAAAGTCATGCAAAAGGTAGTGGATTTGGCCCAGTCCATCACGGGTAAAGCCTCCCCCCAACTATTGAGTACATCTACATGAAATGCTGTTGTAGGAAAGCAGCATCCATCAACACAGATCCTCACCACCCAGGACATGATCTCTTCTCACTGCTGCCATCAGGTAGAAGGTACAAGAGACTCAGGATTTGCACCACTAGGTTCAAAAACAGTTACTGTCCCTCAGTCATCAGGCTCTTGAATAAAAGGGGATAACTACACTCACTTGCCCCATCATCAGGATGTTCTCACAATCAACAATCGCACAGTAAGGGCGCCTTATCTCATAATACCATTTTCTCATTATTTATTGCTATTTATTTATATTTGCATTTGCAGTTTGTTGTCTTCTGCACTCTGGTTGATCTTTCATTGATCCTGTTATAGTTACTATTCTATAGATTTGCTTAGTATGCCCACGGAAACGAATTTCAGGATTGTATATGGTGACATATATGAATTTTTGTTATAACATTGATTTGAACTTTCAAATTTACAATGGAGTTTAAATTAGACGGAATGCATAGAATCAATATATTCTAATGGTGGCACCTCCTACGTGCCCGAGGAATTCTCAGCAGCTTGTGGTGTCATAATGGCGGGCGTTGGGAGTGGATCCAAAAGCAAGACAAAGACACTGAACTACCAGGAACAGGACTAGGCGTGAGAAGGAAGCAAGGGAAGTGAGGAAGGAAGGACACTGGCTCGGATGAGACAAGGACTCCAGGCCTGGGCGAGGTCTTGACGAGGGTAGCGGAACCAGGACACAGAACTAGGAACTAGGAGCCTGGGTTTGGACTTCAAGCTAGAGTCTATACAAGGACCCAGAACCTGGGTCTTGACTCAGGCTCAGACTCCAGAACCAGGTGAAGACAAGACGTGGCTACAGGACGAGGAAAGGCAACAGGGCTGGACATGAGACTCCTGGACAGAACAAGGGAACCCCAGCACAGGATGTGGGAATCCCAGCACCGAGCTGGGTAAGGTACTCCTGGACTGGGTGAGGCACATGGACAAGACGAGAACACAGAGCCCTGGTCGAGGGAGAATAGGAACGCAAAACAGAGCCGGGACCCCTCCTTCATTACAGGACATAGGGCCGGGAGTCATTCACAGAAGACAGAAAGCTGAACATGATGAGACAGTTCGCAACGCTAGGTAGCGGCAAATGGCCGGACCTACCTAGCGAAGGCGTGGACACAGAGACAGTTCCAAACAGGGTGAGGCTCCAGACACAGGCGAGGCTAGGCTCCAGGCAGAGGCAAGGCAAGATGAGGTAAGGCCCCAGGCAGAGGCAAGGAGAGGCTCCAGAGGGAAGGAAGGGAACAGTCCAGCCTCAGGGTAACGGTAATGACGGCCTGACTTACCCAGAGGAGGAAAGGACCGGGAGGGACAGATCCCACCGTAGGATAAGGGCAAGGATGGCCTGACTTACCCCACGGAGGCGAGGACAGGATACCAGTGGGACGAACCCACACAGAGGTGAGGACAGGATACCAGTGGGACGAACCCACACAGAGGCGAGGACAGGATACCAACGGGACGAACCCACACAGAGGCGAGGACAGGATATCAGTGGGACGAACCCACACAGAGGCGAGGACAGGATACCAGTGGGACGAACCCACACAGAGGCGAGGACAGGATACCAGTGGGACGAACCCACACAGAGGCGAGGACAGGATACCAACGGGATGAACCCACACAGAGGCGAGGACAGGATACCAGTGGGATGAACCCACACAGAGGCGAGGACAGGATACCAACGGGATGAACCCACACAGAGGCGAGGACAGGATACCAGTGGGACGAACCCACACAGAGGCGAGCACAGGATACCAGTGGGACGAACCCACACAGGGGCGAAGACAGGATACTGACGAGACGAACTCACACAGAGGCGAGGACAGGGTACTGACGAGACAAACCAGCCCCTACACTCGAACCCAGGGTCACTTATATTCCCGGCCCCACGACGAGAATCAGGTGCCTATGATTAAGCCCAAATGAGACAAGGGACAGCCGGAAGACACGGAGTCAAGAGTTCACAGACCGGACCCTGAGCAGGAACGTGGACTTCATGGACGGGACCATGACATGCGGTCCGATTTACCAAGCTTCTACCTTACAAAGAAGGTGATTCGGAATTGTCAGCCTTTTGAAGGCCATTTCAATTCTGGATAGTTTTATTTGTTGAGAACATAACTCACGCCCACTGACATAAAGCATGCATAAGAACTCCAAAGGGCGGCCCGTAATGAGACTGACCCAAATGTATAAAAGTCGTCAGCGAGTGTGAACTTCAATCGGGACTTTAATTGCCCTTAATTTAAGGGTAGTTTACTGTTTGAATCTGGTGAAAGTGGTACAACTGTGAATTTTGAGATGCAGCCTCTCGCTTCGTCTCCAGAATCTGCATACTCTGTCACCATGAGTTTTGGGGAACTGCTGACAACTTTGTTGGTTGTTTTACTGAGCGTCCTGCTTCTGATGAGATTCTTTCAAAACACCCAGCGGCAGAAAGGCAGGCTTCCCCCGGGTCCTCCTGCCCTCCCGATCATCGGCAACATTCTCCAACTGGATTTCAAAGCACCCCACAAATCCCTCATCAAGGTAGGGACAACGTCTGAGTATTTAAATTACACATCGAGAGAATTCTTTATTAACACTTCCTCCACTCGAGGTAGCTTTCTTTGACAGAACCGCCGAAGCAGTATCGTGAGGGATGTTTTTTTCAAATGTAAATCGCGGCATCAAATTATCTGTATCTCGCTATTATCGACACGCACAAAATGCTGGAGGAACTCAGCAGGCCAGGCGGCATCTATGGACAAGAGTAGTGTCGACTATACTCTTCCAGAGCTACTGCCTGACCTGCCGAGTTCCTCCAGCATTTTGTGTGTGTTGCTCGGGTTTCGGACACCTGCTGATTCTCTCTTGTTTGCGACCTGGATATTGAACAGTACAATGCAAAACTCTCAGGCACATACATATGGCTAGGGTGTCTAAGACTTTTGCACAGTACTGTAGTGATTTTATGTATTGCATTGTACTGCTGCCGCAAAAAGGGAGGAAATTTCATGACATGTGAGTGATGATAACCTGGTTCTGATATGGGTCTTTATTGTGGACTGAGAGTGGGAGGGGGAGTCACGGTTGGGAAAAGGGAAGGAAGAGGGGAGGGTGTGGGAAGCACCACAGACGTTCTGTAATGATCAATAAACCAGCTGTTTGGAATCAGATCACCTTGCCTGGGGTCTCAAGGCTGGATACGTCTACACCCACGCCATCCCTGCCCCTGGCACTCCTTCTCTGCCACCCGTCCCAGGGCATTCCACCCTCACCATTCCAGAATTGCTTTTCTCCGGCCAGTTTTACAAACTCGTCATCCGTTCGCTATTGACAAATACAGTTCTGTGCCTAAGCCGTTTGGTCCCTGAAAGGAAAATTGCTGTGGGTCTTATCTCTCCTCTAGCTAAATTGATTGACAAACCTCGTATGGAGTATAAAATGTTAAAAAACAATATGCATTCCTTGTTTCACCACAGCTGAGTGAGCAGTATGGCCCCGTGTTCACCTTCTGGTTCGGCAGCTTCCCTGCAGTGGTGGTGTGTGGTGCCGAAGCGATGAGAGAGGCCCTGATTGACCATGGGTTTGACTTCAGCGGCCGATACCGCTTACCCATCTTAAAAATAGTTGCAGACGGCTATGGTAAGAGAATTTTTAATTTAACTCGAGTTATTTTGTTGCTGCCTCCGCTCTCTTGAAATCTGAATATTTTTGTTATTTATACACTTTCTAAATAGTTAATGCTACTGAAAGAGACGGCACATGCTGGTCGTTCTTAGTTATGATTTTAATTAGAAATAGCAGCTGTTAGAAGTAACAGCGCGGAACAGGGACTTCGGGCTCAAGGAGCCGCACCGCCCAGTTACTAGACTAATCACAGGATAATTTACAATGACCAATTAATAGATTCGTAGAAGTGTTCAGCACAAAACAGGCCCTTCGGCCCTCCTAGTCCGCGCCAACCCATTTAATCTGCCTATTCCCACGGACTTGCACCCGGACCATAGTCCTCAGTACCCCTACCACACATGTACCTGTCCAAAGTTTTCTTAAACATTGAAATTGAGCTCGCATGCACCACTTGCGCTGACAGCTCATTCCACGCTCTTCTGACCCTCTGACTAAAGAGGTTTCCTTTCATGTTCACCTTAAACTTTTCAACCTTTCACCCTTAGCCAATAACCTCTAATTGTAGTCCCACCCGATCTCAGGGGGAAAAGACTGCTTGCATGTTTTCTATCTATATCCCTCATAATCTTGTATACCTCTATTAAATCTCCTCTCAATCTTCTACATTTCAAAGAATAATTCCTAACCTATTGAATCTTTCCATATAACTCGGGTCCTCCAGTTCTGACAACGTCCCTGCAAGTTTCCTCTGTACTTTTTCAATCATATTTATATCTTTCCTCTAGGTAGGTAACCAAAACTGTACATGGTACTCCAAATTAGACTTCACTGACATCTTATTCAACTTCAACACAACATCCCATCTCCTGTACTCAATACTTTGATTTAAGAAGGCCAACGTGCCAAAAGCTTTCTTCACAACTCTCTCGACATTTGCCACCACTTTAAATGAATTCTCAGCTCCCTCTGTTTTACTAACCTGCTATCCCATATGTCTTCAGACTGTGGGAGAAAACCAGAGCACCCGGTGGAAACCCAGGCCATTGAGAAGATAGCGCTGAGAATCCTGTACACTGATGTTACTTCCACGATGCTGCCTGAGAAGAGTGTTCCAGGATTTAGAACGTGACAATGAACATGGGTATCGTAGTTGAGATAGCTCTCTACCAAAGGAGGTGTAAGGGATGGGAGCCATGGGAGCAGGTGGTGGATGGTCATATGAGCAGCTGGTGCAGATTACAAGTCCTGGTTATGCAACCACTGACATCAGGTAGACAATCTCTGAAAAATATTGATCATGGCTGGGGTCACCCATCTTGTAAAGACACTGTCCAGAAGAAGGCAGTGACAATAGTTCTGCAGAAAAATCTGCCAAGAACAATTATGGTGAAGGGACCATGATTGCCTACATCATATAACATGTCACATAATGAAGATGTTGATGAAAGAATACTGATATACTGTATATCCAAGCATCTGTGCAATGAATGGTAGGACACTAGGGAGTGTGGTGGAACAGAAGGACCTCAGATTCAGATTCATCGCGTGAACATTGAAACATACCGTGAAATGCGTAATTGGTGCTAACAGCCAATACACCCAAGGATGTGCTGGGGACAGCCTGCAAGTGTTGCCACACATTCTGACACCAGCATAACATGCCCACAATATTCCGCAGGACAACAGAACTGGACACCAGCAAAATGTGCCCTACGAGTACAAAGAGTTCTGATAAAGGGTCTCGGCAGAAAATGTCCACTATTTATTCCTTTCCATAGATGCTGCCTGACCAGTTCCCTCAGCATTTTGTGTCTGTGTGCTGCTCTGGATTTCCAGCATCTGCAGGTTTTCTCATGTCTAGGAGTACAAGTACGCTGTTTGTTGAAAGCTGTATCACAGATGCACATGGTGGTAAAAAAAGATTCAAAGTTCAAACTGATTCTGAAGAAGATGTTGCCAATCTGTAGTGACTGAGGTCTGTAAGTGAGGAAATTGAGGATCCATTTGGTGGAATTTCTTTACCAATATCTCATGGTATTTGCAGTAATTGTATCTAGTATCTACGTAAAGTGCTGCCCCAGATAAAGATCAAAGTAAATTCATTTTCAATGTACATACATGTCACCATATACAACCTTCAAATTAATTTTCTTGTTGGCATGCTCAATAAAAAAAATCTATGGAATAATAACCATAATAGAACCAATGAAAGACTGCACCAACCTGGGCATTCAACCTGAGTGCAGAAGACAGCAAACTGTGCTAATACAAAAATAAAGAAATGATAGTAATCAATAAATAAGGAATATTGAGAACATGAAATGAAGAGTCCTTGACAGTGAGTCCATTGGTTGTGGGAAAATGTCAGTGATGGGGCAAGTGAAGTTAAATGAAGTTGTCTCCCTTGGTTCAAGAGCCTGATGGTTGAGGGATAATAACTGATCGTGAACCTGGTGGTATGAGTCCTGAGGCTCTCACACTGGCCTTCATCAGTCAGGTTGTTGTGTACGAACCATGTGAAAGGTCTCCTAATAAACAGGGGCTCCACAAGTGTAGAGAGAGACACCCAGAGATAGACAAACTCATCAATTGTTTATTCTCATGTCACTAAATCAGCATGGTTTTGATAGGACTTTCATAAGCTTTGAGACACAGAGACAGATGAACTCTTTGGTCTTTTGTTTGCTTGTGTTGGTGCCTGAGGCCAGGAAAGAATCCAGCCACCAGCAGCTAATGGTAGTATCATGCACTGACATTTGACAGTAACAATCCTACAGTGTTTAACTTGTACAGACACCTTACATGCTGCGAGCTCACAAAGAGTTAAAATGTCACTTGGAACTGTTTAGATTTTCATCCAGTATTTTACAAAATTTGAAACAACACAGATATTATATCACAGGTGTATAAGTTGTTAGGTTGGCCACACTTGGAGGACAGTGTACAGTTTTGGTCACCTTGTTATAGGAAAGACATGTTTCAACTGGAAAGAGTGTAGAGAATCGTTATGGGATATGGCCAGGACTAGAGGGCTTGAGTATGGGGAGAGAGTAACGAGGCTAGGTTTTATTCTTTGGAACATTGGAGAATGAGAGGAGACCCTATGGACCAGAGAACAAAATGTTCAAAATTATGAGAGGCATAAATAGCGGATGGTAAAGGACTTTTCCCCAGGGTAGGGGAGCTAAAAGATACCGTGGCATTAAAAGGTTTGGGCACCCCGGTCAAAGTTTCTGTTACTGTGAATAGCTAAGTGAGTAAAAGATGACCTGATTTCCAAAAGGCATAAAGTTAAAGATGACATATTTCTTTAATATTTTAAGCAAGATTACTTTTTTATTTCCATCTTTTACAGTTCCAAAATAACAAAAAAGGAAAAGGGCCCAAATCAAAAATTTTGGCACCCTGCATGCTCAGTACTTAGTAACACCCCCTTTGGCAAGTATCACAGCTTGTAAGCACTTTCTATAACCAGCTAAAAGTCTTTCAATTCTTGTTTGGCAGATTTTCATCATTCTTCCTTGCAAAAGGCTTCTAGTTCTGTGAGATTCTTGGGCCATCTTGCATGCACTGCTCTTTTGGGGTCTATTCACAGATTGTCGATGATGTTTCGGTCAGGCGACTGTGAGGGCCGTGGCAAAACATTCAGCTTGTGCCTCTTGAGGTAGTCCATTGTGGATTTTGAGGTGTGTTTAGGATCATTATCCTGTTGTAAAAGCCATCCTCTTGTCATCTTCAGCATTTTACAGATGGTGTGATTTTTGCTTCTAGAATTTACTGGTAATTAATTGAATTCATTCTTCCCTCTACCAGTGAAATGTCCCCTGTGGCACTGGCTGCAACACAAGCCCAAAGCATGATCGATCCACCCCCATGCTTAACAGTTGGAGAGGTTCTCTTTTTTTCCATCTTTTTATTATCATTATTAATAACAACAAGATAAAACTGATACATAGATAATGAGATTACACACATACATATTTCAACTAACTATAAAAGATTACAAGACAAATGATTACAGTATAAATGAGTATTCCCACATCGTAAATTATACAATATACAAATAGACAAGGCAAACCGAAGTGTATCATGATATAAAATGAAAAAAGAAAAAGAAAAAAAAATCATTATGCAAAAAACTAATCTAAAAATCTAATAACTAATAGAAGAGAAAAAAAACAAAAAAGAGAAAAAGAAAAAATAGAAAAGAGAAAAAAAAGGGCTGTTTATAATATCTCACAAAAATACAAAATCATCAGTGTTGTCTACTCCGATCCTCTTGACATATATGCAATCAAAACTGGAAAATCAAATAGGCCTGGAACAGGGTCCTATTACATCATATGAAAATATTGAATAAATGGTCTCCATATCTTTTCAAATTTAATAGAAGTGTCAAATACACCACTTCTAATTTTTTCTATATTTAAACATAACATAGTTTGAGAAAGCCAATGAAATACAGTAGGAGGATTAATTTCCTTCCAATTCAACAAAATAGATCTTCTAGCCATTAGTGTAAGAAATGCAATCATTCAACAAGCGGAAGAAGATAAATGAAGTGAGTCCATCATTGCTAAACCAAAAATTGCGGTAATAGGATGGGGTTGTAAATCAATGTTCAATACTGCAGAGATAATATCAAAAATATCTTTCCAATATTTTTTCAAAAGCGGACACGACCAGAACATATGAGTTAGAGATGCTATTTCAGATTGACATCTATCACAAATAGGATTTATATAGGAATAAAAATGAGCCAATTTATCCTTGGACATATGAGCCCTGTGTACAACCTTAAACTGCATTAATGAATGTTTAGCACATATAGATGATGTGTTAACTAATTGAAGAATTTTATCCCAATTCTCAATAGGAATAATAATGTTGAGCTCTCTTTCCCAATCATTTTTTGTCTTATAAAGGGGCTCTGAACGTATCTTCATAATTATATTATAAAGTTTTGATATAAGCCCTTTCTGAAAGGGGTTTAATTCGAACAAATTCTCCAAAATGCCTGAAGACACAAAGTTTGGAAAAGTAGGAAGTACAGTATTTAAAAAATTCCTAATCTGTAAATATCTAAAAAAATGAAATCTAGGCAAATTATATTTATTAGATAACTGCTCAAAAGACATAAAACAATTATCCAAAAATAAGTCAGAAAATCGTAGTAATCCTTTAGTCTTCCAAGCCAAATAAGCTTGGTCTATAATTGAAGGGTGAAAAAAACAATTGGATACAATAGGAATATTTAAAACAAACTGAGTCAACCCAAAAAATTTCTGAAATTGAAACCATATATGTAAAGTATGTTTAACTATCGGGTTGTCAATTCGTTTCGGCAATTTAGAAAGAGCAAAAGGGAGAGAAATCCCCAAAATAGAACCCAGTGCAAAACCTGGTACCGATTTAATTTCCAGGCTCACCCAATAAGGGCTGAAAGATCCATCCCAATCTTTCAACCAAATATTCTTTTGCCAAATATTACCATTTAATTTGAATTATTCTATACTGTTTCCTTCCAATTTCATTATCTTTTTTTTAAAAATGTGAATTGGCGGTTGATGACTTTTTTCTATATATCTAGATGATGGTTAAACGTATTGCTTCCGGGGGTTGATTCCTAATGGGTTTTTTTTGTAGTTAATGCATTTTTTCCCCTCGTTAGATGGGGTTCTTTTTTTCCCTTTTTTCTATATATAATTTTTTCATTTTTATTTATTATGATTAGTTTTTTCTTCAGCTCTATTAATTGTATACATATTAATTTGTTGTTTTGTATTATTCTATAGTTGTAGAAGATTATGTATTAATAAAAAGATTCTAAAAATGAAAAAATGAAAAATCAGGCCCATGGGGTGCTATTAGTTAAACCATTTTTCCCCAGTATTAATCAAATTGTTCCAATTTATGATTGACAGATGCTGTTATCTTCTCCATTTTGTAAATGTTCATTGTAATTTCCATCCATGTGTTTAAAGTTGGGCTCTCCGGTGATAACCATTTCCTGGTAAGAGTCTTTTTACCAGCCACCAGTGGTATATTCATTAAATATGTATCTCTTTTTAACCATTCTTCAGGTATATACTGTACTCAAAATATATGTGTAAAGGGGGTTTCTTCTTTTTCTTTGTTACTGTGTATGTAAACAAAATGGCTTCTTTGTTTTGTTAAAAGTAGGAATGCTTTGTTGCGAGAGAGTGCTGGAAGCTTGTTTGGGTTAAAATTTACTGATAACGAGAATTGTATTCCTTTGTAATCCAATTGGGATTAATGTTGTTCTTTCTTCTGAGTCTGTAAGCTTTTGTTGGCGGGCTTTTGGGGAGTTCGGCATGAGGGGGTGAGAGAGGAAGGACGTGATGCTGCAAACTGGGCGAGGAACGGACCCCAAGCGGGGGTCCAAGGCCGGGAGGTACCCTGAGGAGAGGAGACGATGATAGATGTGCTGGGTTGACCACTTCGGGTGGTCCTGAGCTGCGAGTCGAGGAGTTCAGAGGGGATCGAATAGTGGCCAGAAGACTTCAGTAATTGAGCTCCAACGGTTGTGCACGAAGTGGTTTGGACTTTGATAAGTTTGGCGCCTTTTCTTTATTTCCTTTTCCTTCATGTATACTGTAACGTTATTAATTACTTAGTTATAGTAATCTTTATAAACTGTAATCATTTAATCGCATATGGTGTTTGTTCTTTGGCGAGGTGGGGACATCACACAGCATCCACACCAGCCGATTACCCAGTTTGGCGGGGCCGAAGGCTGCTCCCCCTAGACAAGAACTAGCTGAGCGAGCCTGAGGTGACCCAGGGGGTTACATATGGTTTTACTTTCTAATGGTATTTCCCATTTAAAAATGTCTTGTAGGGCATTGTGTATCCCACTCCAATAGTCTTTGATAATGGGGCAATCCCAGAAAATATGGTAATGCTTTGCATTTTGATTTCCAGTATTTCTCCAGCGAACAGGGATGTTACTATCATAATGGGATTTCTGAGAGGGTGTAATAAAATATCTTGTCAGGTTTTTCCACCCAAACTCCCTCCATTTCTGTGAACTGGTACAGTTCCATTGATATCTCCATAATATTGTCCATTCTTCCTCAGATATAGTTATCCCTCCTTCCTTCTCCCATTTTGTTTTAATGTATGAAGTTGAGTGTGTTTTAAGATTTGACAGACCCTTATACATGCTTGAAATGATTCTACCATCATTATCTGAATTATATGCTTTTCTAAACAGTTCTATGAAACATGTACTTGGCTCGGTTACATTTTTCACCCTCCTATTAACACAACATTGCATCTGCAAATACCGATAAAAGTCTTGTTTTTCTAATGTGTTTCTCTTTAAGCATTTCAAAACTGAACAGTGTTCCTTCTTTCATTGTAATGCATAGAACTGTTATTCCTTTAGCTGTCCAATCCTTAAATCTAGCATCCAGTTTATTTGGCGTAAAATCCGAGTCATATCCACAACATTTAAGAATTACAATATCTGTCTCTAGTTTATATTCTTTTATAATAGTTTTCCATATTTGAAGAATCCATTTCACCCATGGGTTCTCAATAGTATTTATATAGCTTTGTAGGTTGTTATCAGCCAAAGTTGCCTGTATGGGGATGGAAGGTATCTTCTCCTCAATGTTTTTCCATTGAGCGTCATATGATGGGTTACACCAGCACATCACAGCTCTCATTTGTACTGCAAAATAATAAAATTGAAGAGAAGGTAGACCCCATCTCCCTTTTCCTTGGCTAATTGCAAAGTTTTGAGATCAACTCTAGGTCTTTTACCTTGCCATACATACCTTGATAACATTTTGTGCCATTCATTCAATTGATTTTGGTTCATCTCTATTGGTAGGGTCTGAAAGAGATATAATAGTCTGGGCAATATATTCATTTTAATAAATTCAATCCTTGAACTGAGACTAAAGAAAGGAATTAGATTCCATCTTGTTATGTCTTCCTTAATTTTTTAATATATAGGCATTCTGATAATTTTGCCATATCTTTTGGCATGATGATGCCCAAATATTTGAAAGACTCTGTTTGCCATGCCAAGGGATATCTACTTTCTATTTCTCTTGATGGACTATAGTTATATGAAAGTAATTGGATTTTATCTATGTTGATCTTGTATCCTGATAATTGACCATATTGTTCAAAGGATTGCATCAATTTAGGTAGAGAATATGTTGGTTTCCCTAGATATATCAAAATGTCATCCGTGTAACAGGCCAATTTATGCTCTGTCCCTTTAATAGTAATTTCCCTGATATCTTCATTTTATCTGATGTATTGATCTAGTGGTTCCAGATAAAATGCAAAGAGTAGCGGTGACCATGCACTACCCCGTCTCGTGCCCCTTTCTAGGGTAAAGCAATTTGATAAATATCCATTGATTTTAATCTTAGCAGTGGGATTGTCATATAGTGTCTGTATAGTTTTAATAATTGTGTCATGTAAAACAAATCTATGTAAAACTCTATAAAGAAAATTCCATTTAACTGAATCAAATGCCTTTTCAGCATCCACACTTATCACTATTGCTTTAATTTTATTTTTTTGTATACGATCCATAATGTGTAGTGTCTTTCGGATATTGTCTTGTGTTTGGCGTTGTTGTATAAAACCTGTCTGATCATTATATATCAGTGTGGTAAAAACTCTTCTAATCGTTTGGCCATGATGGAGTTAAATAATCTATAATGCACATTAAGAACAGATATTGGTCTAAATTACCCACATTCCATTTTATCCTTGCCTTCTTTTGGTATAGCTGAGATTATCGCCTCCTTCCAGCTGGGTGGCATTTGCGCCTCTTTTAGAGCCCAGTTCAGTGTGGGGAGTAAAACAGGAATTAACTCATTTTTAAATTCTTTATACCACGCTGCCATATAACCATCTGATCCTGGTGACTTACTTAATTTAAGTCCACTAATTGCAGTTTTTAGTTCAGCTTCAGTTATGTCAGCAGTCATCGTTCTATTTTGTTCTTCACTTAAAGTGGGTAACTCTAGAGAATTCAGGTAGGTGTCAATTTGGGTTATGCTTCACCCTGGAACTTTAGAATATAGAGTTTTGTAAAACACTTCAAGAGCTTTCTGAATTTCACTTAGCTTATTTTTTTAAATCACTTTTGTTCTTGGATCCCTAATTCTATGAATTGTATTTTCTGCTTTTTTTTTTCAGTTTCCACGCCAGTATTTTCATAGACTTAGATCCACTTTCATAGTGTCTCTGTTTCAAAAACATCAGATTTTTCCTGATTTCTTGTATAGCCAAACTATTAATTTTATTCATAATTTTTAAAATTTCCTCTAATGTATCCTGCGCCAAATTCAATTTGTTTTTTTTTCTAGTTCCTTCAGCTTGTTTTGTAATTCCTCTAATGTTTTATTCCTTATTTGTTCTTATGTGAAGATATCGCTATATTTTTCCCTCTTAAGACAGCCTTCAGAGTATCCCATAGAATGGGAGGTGAAACCTCTCCATTATCATTTAATTCTAAGTAAAGACCAATTTCTTTTTTAATTTATTCCTTAAAATAGGGATCATTGAGTAGACTTGAATTTAGTTTCCATATAGTATTCTTTGGTTACAGGTCAAAATCAACAGATAAATATATAGGTGCATGATCACGTAAATCTATTGTCCCAATTCCACAGGTATCTATTTTGTCTTTATCTTTTCCAAATGTTATGAAATAATCTATTCTTACATATAAAGAATGGGGGGTGGGGGGGGGGGTGCAGAATACTGAGTGTAATCCCTTCAGTCTGGGAAAAGGTCTCTCCATGTATCAATTATACCAACATCCTCAAAAAGTGTAACTTTCTCATGTAATGACTTTGTTTCGTGGTTCTACTGGAAGAGTCTAACTTTGGGTGTAATTGTAAATTTAAATCTTCCCCACATATCAAGAGACCTTCTGTTTCCGTTACCATAATATTAGTGATTTTCTGGAAGAAACTAATATCACTTCCTGGGGTTGCATATATATTCAATAGAGTAACTGAATTCCCATCTATATTCCCCCTTACTGGAATATATCTGCCCTCCTAATCTCCCATTTCAAATACTTTTTCAAAATTTAGCTTGCTTGAGATGAGAATAGCAACTCCTCTCCTATGTCCTGATTTATATGAGGAGAAAAACAAATTAGTGAAGCCCATTCTCTTTAGTTTTCCATGCTCGTTATCATTTAAATGAGTTTACTGTAAACATAATACATGGGCTTTTTCTTTCTTCATTTTAGATAGAATTTACTGCGTTTGATTGGATTCAACAGCCCAGTGACATTAAAAGAAATGAATTTTACTTTGTCAGTAGCCATGTGTATTTATCTGTCAGTGTATCATTGAAATTAGCAGAAAAGAACTTAGCCGATCTACTCACTGAACAAGTAAGAACAAAGAAACGCAATTTTTAAAAAAGCTACCGAAGGTGTGATTCCAAGGCTGAGGTCTCCAGTAGATGACCCTGGGCTGAGCTAGAGGAAATGCCTAGCTGTGAGGGATAGCCTCTCCTACCTGTGGGGTGAGGGCCCCCACTGCAGCACCCATAAAAGTAAGTGAAAAAGTCTATGTCCATTACACAGAAAAGACTTCCCTGTGTATTCCTCCCATGTATATGTTCTCATTTAGGTGGGGAGAAAGGAATGAATGAATGAATGAATAAAAAATAAAATAATAGGGTAATAGAAAATCCACATTGTTGTATGTATTTCTTCAGATAAATATAGTATCGTCTATTTTGGCTTCTGTTTAGCTTATCAACACTTTTGAGATTAGTCAGACCTTATAACTCTTCTGGAGGGGGTAAGGGCTATCTTCTGAAAACTCGCAGTCTCTCCCTGATATTCTTCTCTCGCTTTTCTCCCGTCCCCTGCTTTCTCGGTCCTCCCACCGTTTCCCAGGTGGAGCGGAATAGCTGCTCAGCCAGGCTTTCCCTCGGTGTGATCACGTTGACGGGCAGTCCTCTGTTCTTCGTGTCTGCAGTTGCCTCCTCCACTGTCTGGGACAGCCGTGTCCCGTTCTCATAGAACACTCATAGTTTAGCAGGGTACGGAGTCTGGAAGCTAATGTTTCTCTGCTTTAACACTCACTTCGCTTCAGAATATTCCTTACGTTTCTGCAGGACCGCTGGGGGGTAATCTTGATCAAAATATATTAAGCTCTTGATCAAAATATATTAAGCTCTTATTCTTCTTTCCCCCGGCCTTGTGCAGAATCTCTGCTTTGGTTTTGTAGGGGAGGAATCTGATTATTATTGACCGTGGCTTGTCTTCCCTATCCCCGGAGGGTCTCGGGGTGAACATCCGGTGTGCTCTCTCGATGTCTTGCTCCGTAGTTGGCAGAATCTCCAGCATGTCCCGTAGTAACTTTTCCACAAACTCCACCATAGACGACCCCTCTGTTCCTTCAGGAACATTATATATCCTTATATTCTTCCATTGAGATCTCCCTTCTTGGTCGAGTAGTTTATTTTCTTGTCATTTCATCACTTTTATCATCTTCCTCAGCACTTGTTCCACATTTTGAACACAATCTTCCACCTTTTCAATTTGTGTCTTTGCTTCCACAATTTTTTGATTAACGTTGATGAGCTCAGATTTAATATTGTTTAGTTCTTGTTTTATGTCTTTATGAAAGTCCTGTATCTCCTCCAGAACTTTTGCTAAACTTGCCTCTTCGTTTGAATGAGGGTTAGCGTCAACTTCGCCATTATAATCCTGTGCAAGAGAACTGTTGTTTGTATTTTCTTCATTTCCAGGCTCTGCAATGGCGCTTTTTTTGTTTCCAACCCTTTTACCCATTCTTGCCCCCCTTACCAGTTCAAGTATTATTGAGGGATTTTGTATTTGGTGGTTTAACAGGGTGAAATAATTGCTTTTTCGGAGGAGCTATTATTTTAGGCCACCATGGTGGGTGATGACGTCACCGGAACCCTCTTGGGAAGTTTTCTTGGTCTTCCAGACCCCTCAACTTAACCTCCACCGTTCCTATTAACTGCCATTTCTTGATTACATTATGAACTGAGGGAACGGCTACCTGAAAACTCTTTGCTATCTTCTTTTTGCCTTCTCCTGCTTTGCGGGCATCATTTATTTTAATTTTCAGAGTGCTAGGCAGCTGCTTAGAGGAGCCCATGGCTGCTGATTGTTGGGACAAGGTTTGAGGAGTCAGGGTATTTATAAAGCTGTGAAATTTGCATCACCTGGCCTTTCCTAACGATGACTGTGAACAAGCCATAGCCCTAACAAGCTAATTAAGGACTGAGACCTTGGTAAAAGTAATCTGAGAGCTCAAATCTCTTGGGGTGCCCAAACTTTTGCATAGTGCTCCTTTCCATTTTTTACTCTAAAATTGTAGAAAACAAAAATAATACACTAATCTTGCTTAAAATGTTGAAAAGAATGTTTCTTCTTTAACTTTATGACTTTTGGAGATCAGTTTATCTTCCACTCACTTAACTATTCAAAGTAACAGAAATTTTGACCGGGGGGTGCCCAGACTTTTGCATGCCACTGTATGTGTTAAAGGTTTAGGGTGAGAAGGGAGGGGAGAGAGAGATTTAAAAAGGTTCTAAGGGCAACCTCTTCATGCAGAGTGTGTGGAATGAGTTCCCAGTGAACGTGGTTGAGGCAGGGTCAGTAGTATCAACTAAGAAACACTTGGATAGATCATGGACATTGGGGCCTGGGGGACATGGGTTAAATGCAAGAAATTGGGACTAGCCGTGTGGACAATGTACTTGGCATGGACTGTTTGAGCCCAATGGCTTGTATCCATGCTGTAATGCTCTATGACACTTAACTGAGGGAAGTGTGTGACTTCAGTGGTTTAAAGGTTCAATTTAATATCAGAAAATGTATACAGTGGGTGTGTATGTGTGCGCATGTGGCCTGTCAGTCGTGGTCAGCCATGGGTACTGTGCCTCTGGTAGTCACTGGCTTGTCGAGCAGCGACTGTGGCTATTGAGGCCAATCATGGAACGGTAGGCTCTGCCACAGTTGCTGTATGTGTAGGGCGTTGCGGAATTGTTGTCCACTGTCCGCTGTGCTCTCTGTTCCTCAAATTGACTCAGGATCACTCTTTCACCTTGCTCTAGGTGTTGCTGAAGAGTACCTCGCCATTTGTTGCGGTCATCTGCTGTATCCTCCCAGCACTTTGTGTTGATTTTTAAGGCTTTGATGTCGAGCTTGCAGAGATCCTTGAAGCAAAACTGGGGTCTACCAATGCCTCTCTTGCCTGTTGCTGGTTCTCCGTAGAGGATGTATGAAGGAAGGTCTACCATCTTTCATATGATGGATGTGGCCCAGCCAGCGCAGTCTCCGTTGTCTTAAAAGTGTGAACATTGTGGGAAGTCCAGCGAGGGAGAGGACCTCAGAATTTCGGACTTTGTCTCTCCAGGTGGTGCTGAGGATGCGGGGAAGGCTGCGCAGGTGAAAACTATTGAGTTTCCTCTCCTGTTTGGAGTAGATGGTCCAAGTCTCGCTACCATACAGAGGGTGCTGATAACGCATGCATTGTGCATGGCGGTCTTGGTCTTTGTAGTGAATTTCGGATTGTCCCAGACCCGTGAGGAGAGTCGAGCAAGGATTGATGTTGCTTTGCTGATACGCCTATTGATTTCAGCATCAAAGGAGTGAGTGTCTCTAATGGTCGACCCCAAGTATGTGAACTCGTGGACACAGCAACCTGAAACTCTTTCTCTTCACAGACATCCACAAAACAGAAAAAAAATCCCAAACAATGAATGACAGAAAAATATTGAAGCCTCAGATGCCCCCTTCCCTCACTTGCTTCAGCAAAAGTATCAACCCCACACCACTCACCTCACCAGGGATAGGTTTTAGCTGGTTGAAACTGTGACAATGTTAAGTATTCAACTACTGTCCATTTTAAATGTGTTGTTTATAACTGCAAGATCCTGCTGGACTTTAGGAACTTAAAGTGGCACACGTCTGCCCCATCAGTGAGTTGCAGGTTGGTGGAAAAACTGAAGGAGCTGGACTTGCTGCGGATTGAGATACTGCTTGCATCAGAGAGGCTTTGGAGGAGTTGATGAGTGAAGGAGGTGTGCAGTGATCGCAAGGCCCTTTCGGACATTGTTAATGTGAAATGCTGCAAGTCCGATTCACTGATTTACTGGGAGACAGCAGGGGCAGACGGCAGAGCAGCTGCATGGCCTCGGTCATAGTGAGGACTAGGCCTCAAGCCGCAGTGTCACCTGCTTTACAGCTGCTCGCAGAGAGGCGTTGAGCTGGTGGGGGAGAGGGGGGCAGTTTGGAGCGGTTACCAGGCTGGGTCGGTGCTCCCCCCAGTGTTCAATCCCGTTTTTATGTATTCATTTATTGAGATTATAGTGTGGAATGGGCCCTTCCAGACTTTGAGCTGTGCCACCAGCAATCTCCTGATTTAATCATGGGTCAATTTACACGGACCAATTTATCTATCTACAGGTACATCTTTGGACTGAAGAAGGAAACCAGAGGACCCAGAGGAAACCCACACGGTCACAGAGAGAATGTACAAACTCTTTACAGGCAGTGGCAGGAATTCAATCTGGATTGCCTCTATTGTAAATTGTTGTGTTAACCATTATGCTACTGTGCTGTCCCATAATTAGACCATGAGGCATGGGAGCAGAATTGGGCCATTTGGCTCAACAGGTCTGTTCCACCATTCCATCATGGCTGATTTATTATTCCTCTCAACTACATTCTCCTGCCTTCTCTCCATGGCCTTTGATGAATCAGCCTCCACTTTAAATATACCCAAGAACCTGGCATCCTCAGCCACCAGTGGCAATAAATTCCACAGATTCACCACTCTCTGGCTAAAGAAAATCCTCCTCATCTCAGTTCTAAATGGATGTCCCTCTATTCTGAGGCTTCATCTCTGGTCCTAGACTCTCCATCCATAGGAAACGTCCTCTCCATATCCACACTGACTTGGCCTTTCAATATTTGACAGGTTTCAATGAGATTCCCCCTTCATTCTTCTAAACTCTAATGAGTACAGGCCCAGAGCCATTTAATGCTCCTCTAACCCTTTCATTCCTGCTTCCTTGGATAGGCAACTTGCTGAGTCAGCACGGATAAAATGAGCTTCCAATCTGTATAACCCTAGGATAATCCCAGGATTTAGAATGGGGAAATCAGCTCCAATTCATTTAGTGGAGTTAGATCACTTTGCAAAACAAAACTATCACAGCATTAAAGCCTTGATATAATCGTCATTCCCATTAACGATTCTATCAGGATCAGAATCAGGTTTAATGTTACTGATGTACGCTGTCAAATTTATTTCGTGACAGCAGGAGTCACAGTGCGGGCAATTATGAAACTGACCTTAAACTTACTCATGGCATTTCTTCCGTGACCCAGAAATCACGTTACACATTCTACCAAACTGGAGTCTATTTGATGAGGCAACTGTATCATATCCGAAACTCTCCCAGTATAGGTTACATCCTCTCCATGACAACACTGTCTAGGCCTTTCAATATTCAGTAGGTTTCAATGAGACTATAAGACATAGGAACAGAATCAGGCCGTTCAGCCCATCGAGTCTACTCTGTCATTCCGTCATGACGGATTTATTATCCCTCTCAATCCCATTCTCCTGCCTTCTCACCATAACCTTTGGTGCCCTGACTAATCCAGAACCTATTAACCCCTGCTTGAGAGCATAAAAATGTTTTTGACAAGAACAGGCTGTCTGTACCAACAAAGCTTGCCAAATTACTATTCACATAGTGTGCTGAAATAACTATCGAGTTTAGATTTGGAAATCTCAAGGTACAACTCTCAACTACTACTAGGTAGTTTGTTCCACGTGCCACAACTCGCTGTGTAAATAAGTGCTTCATGATGTTAGTCTGAAATCTCCCTTTAACCAGTCTCCACCTATTACCCTGTGTCCTCATTGATGGATTAATTTTGAAGTAGCAGCTGGACTGCCGTCCACCTCACTTATACCCTTAATGATAGTGAACACTTCTGCCATGTCTCCTCTCTTTCTAAGTCTACTAAGACAAAAAAGATTTAATTCTTTCAATCTTCCTGAATAGCTCATACCCTGCAGAGCTGGAAAGAGTCTCGTCGTCCTTCTCTGATCTATCTCCAGTGCCTTTACATCCCTCACAAAATATGGAGACCAAAACTGTGTACAGCACTCAAGGTGCGGCCTCACAAACACATTATACAGCATAATGAGAACCTCTCTAGACGCAAACTCCACTGAGTGCATTGTATTGCCCAACAATCTATTAGCCTTCCTAATCGCTTCTATGCATTGTCCAGATGTTGATCATGATGAGTCTACCAGGACGTCCAAAACCTTCTCATACAGTGCACTTTTTAACTCAAGAATCCCCATTGTATATTTATATCTAATATTTCTACTTCCTATATGTAATATTTTACAGTTACTTACATTAAATTTCATCTACCATTTATCTGCCCAAATCTGGATTTTGTTCAGATCTAACTGTATTGATTCTGCTACCTGAATGTTATCTGTCCATCTCCGTAATTATATGTCATCTGCAAACTTGTTATGTGTTTATCCATATCATTAATGTAAATTAAATCAGCAGCGGCCCCCAAAACTGCTCCCTGCTGAACCCCATTTTTAACATCTTCTAGGTGTGAAAATGATCCTCTCACCTTAACTCATTGTTTTCTGTTTTACGGCCAATTCTGCGCCCATTCACACACCTTACCCTGAATCCCTACTTCTTGTAATTTGATTATTAACCTCTCCTGGGGTATGTTATCAAAAGCCTTCTGAAAGTCCAAATAAATTATATCAACCACTCTATTGTTATCAAAAATTTTAATTGCCTTCTCAGAGAACTTCAGCATATTAGTAAAATATGATTTCCCCTTTCTCAACCCATGCTGGTTGTCTGCTAACATGCCTGTTCTTATCAGCTACTTTCCCACCTCATTCTTTATTGATGTATCTTACCTGTGATGCACATTAAGTTTACTAGGGTCTTTAGATTTATAGTTACTAGGGTCAGTATGGTCACCCTTCTTGCATACTGGGACAATGTTAACCCATTTCCAGTCCTTGGGCATTTCACCAGTCTTCACTGACTTTTGAAAAATACATGTTAGGGGTTTGTATATAGAATCACAGACCTCTTTAAGTTCCAATGGATATTGGTTGGCTGGCCCTGGAGATTTATTAACTTTCAGCCTTTGCAACTGAAGCAGGACCTCACTTTCTAAGATCTGTAAGTCACTTAAAACAAGCTTATTTTTCTCTACACTTACTGGCATGTTGCTAACATCTTTGTGGGTGAGTACTTTAGCAAAACATGTACAAAGAGTATCCACTATGTCCTTCTCTGCATAATTTATCACCCTATTGGTATTCTTAATACACTTCACTTCCTCCTTGACTTTTCTTTTACTATTAAAGTATTGAAAAAATCTCTTGGGGTCAATTGTAGCATTACCAACAATATCCTTGTCAACCTGCCTTTTGGTAATCTGAATTTCCCTCTTGACTATAGCTCTCATATTTTCAATGCCATATGGTTAACTTGATTACTATTTTTTATTTATTATTTATATAGCTGTCTTTACTTCAATAATTTTGTGTATATCTTTAATTATCCATGTAGTTGATCTTTTGTTTTATTGCTTCTCCTGGCCTTGGGTAGGAACTTTTCCTGTGCTGTGTGTATTACCTCTTCAAATTGACCCCATTGTTTCTCAACTGACTCAAATGTCAAGAACTTCCTTCTAGTTTACTTTTTGAAGTCTTTGCCGCATCTGCACAAACTTGGCCTTTCTGAAATTCAATTTAATAGTTTTGGTTTTTACTGATATACTTTTACACAGAAGTTCAACACTAATAATGTCATGATTGCTTGTTCCTAAAAGCTCAACTTCCGTGCTCAAAATTCTATCATGATTGTTACAGAATATCAAATGTAAACACTTCTCATTAGTGCAGTTACATATTGGGTCAAAAACAATCATTATAACTCAATGAATTCACATTCCTCTAATTCTTGAGTCAATGGGTTCTCCCACTCAACACTTGGGAAATTAAAGTCACCCATAACAATATCACGCTCAGAACTTGCTTTTCTAATATTCTGATAGTTGTTTATTAATATTATCAGCATGAGAGCTCTATAACATACAGTCAATGTTATTCCTTTATCCTTAATGCTTTCAATTCTCACCCAAATATCTTCACTAAGTCTCGATTCATCTCCTATCACAAGGAGCCTCCTGTTTAAATTCTCCCTATGTATGTGGCTACTCCACCACCTTTACCATCTTGCGTATCTTTCCTAAGAAAAGTATTTCCTTTAATATGATATTCATCAGTTTATTACTGAAGTTTTTCATCCTATTCCGACCCATTTTTATATTTTTGAAGCCTATAGTTGGTTTATGTCCTAATATGTTATTCTCCACGATGATGTTTAAACAGTTGAGCCCAGCCTCTTCCTAGTACCCTGCTCCTCATTCCCTAGTGTAAGCAGATCTCAGCTAACTGAAGCATACGCCTGCCCAGTACATCAGTGCCCCTCCAGTTCAAATGCAACCGGTCCCAGTGTTACAGGTTCCATCAGCCCCAAAAGGCACCCAGATGTCCCATAAACCTATGCCCCTCTAACCTGCACCATGATTTGATCCACACATTAAATCTTATCTGCTCCATTTTACCTGGACTGATACCTTTAAATATATAAATGTCTGTGGCAACTGTTACATACCCGTGACACGTGACAGTGGTACCCTTGTCACGTGACTGGGGTTGAAGTTATACTGGACATGAGGTAATGGTCTTGTGATGGTGGAGTGATGTCATTTTCCCGCCAGTAGAGGTCATGTGACAGGTTTTTTTTACAGGGTATAAAAGGAAGACCCACCCTGTCAAGTGGGGCAGTTCGTGGCGGAATTTGCCAAGATGACTTCATGTCCCTGCGTGATTTAATGTGATGACGCAGTTTAGTTGAAAAATGAAGTTTTATAAAATGCCTAAAGTTTAAAAGGTCATTGCCAGCGGTTTCTTTGCTGATGGAGAGTGAAGATAGAAGTTTGGAAGATAAAACTCGAGGAGAATCGATTTTCGAAGGTGGAAAAGTTCGACCTTATTTGATCCTCATTCGGAAGGATTTCGTTGACTATTCTCGCTGTTAATCCCTGGGATGACCAGAAAGGATTTGAGAATAGTGTGGAAGAAAGGTCAGTACCTTTAAGCCGCTATATTTTATAAAATTCTTCGTGGGAAAGTTCGACGCCGGGGAATCGAAGGACAACGACGTGGAAGAGAATTTAAATCGCCTTAAAAAGTCTCTCCTTTTAAAAGGACTGTGAGCTTTTGAACTTTCGGCATACCGCTTTAAAGAACTGTTTACTTTCGGCATACCGCTTTAAAGAACTTTTTTTTTCAATACCGTTTTAAGAACTGTTTGATCTGCAACGCTATTAAGAACTGTTTAAACAGCCGCACAGCTGTTGTTTTCTGGTCACGTTTGAGTTTGTTTACTTTTGAGGGGGTTTGTTTTCAGTGTTTAATAAACGTGTTATTTGTTATAAAAACCCTTACCTAACTCATATATATTTATTGTTGCCTGAATACGTAACACAACGAATTCCACAGATTCACCCCTTTCTGGCTAAAGAAATTGCTCATCATCTCTGTTCTAAGGAATGTCCTTCTATACTGAGGCTGTGACCTCTGGTCCTAGACTTCCCCAATATAGGCAACATCATTACCATGGGCGGCATGGTAGTGTAGTTGTTAGCACAATGCTTCACAGCACCAGTGATCCGGCTTCAATTCACGTCACTAACAGTAAGGAGTTTGTACGCTCTCCTCATGACTGCATAGGTTTTCTCCTGGTGCTCCTGTTTCCTCACACAGTCCAATGATGGTCTTGAGTTGGTAGGTTAATTGGTCATTGTAAATTGCCTTGTGATTAGGCGAGGGTTAAATCAGGGGATTGCTGGGTGATGTGATCGAAGAGCTGGAAGGGCCTATTCTGCACAGTATTTCAATAAATCAAGAGATAAATCTTCTCCACGTCCACTCTGGGTCTGGTTTCAATATGAACACACCCCCACCTCATTCTTCTAAACTCCAACAAGTACAGGCCCAGAATTATCAAATGCACCTCAAACATTAACCCTACAATTCCTGAGGTCATCCAGCAAGTACAGCGCTAGAGTTATCAAATGCTCCTCGTATATTAACCCTTTAACATCTGAGATAATTCTTGTGAACCTCTCCAATTCTTTTATGATTCCTTTTTGTTCGTCATGTGACATCTAATCAGGGAAACTTTGGACTGTGTTTGGTGACCAGGAACACCAGCTGATTTAACTGTGGAATTCTATAGTAGCAATTCCTACCTAGAAGAATGAGCTGTGAGATGAGGAGCTTAGAACATCTTGGCAGTTGTAAGGAAGAGTAAAGAATAAATTGGGAAACTGGTTCAGAATGTTTGGCCCTCAGACAATAGACATCCCCTTCCAAAGGGACGTTAATCTGAGATCTCTCTTGCAGGAGTTGCTTTCAGCAGTGGCGAGAGATGGAAGCAGCTTCGGAGATTCACTCTCAACACCTTGAGGAATTTTGGAATGGGGAAAAAGAGCATTGAGGAGAGGATTCAGGAGGAAGCCCAGTTCCTGGTCACAAGCTTCAGGAATAAGAAAGGTTTGTCACTACAGCATTCAAGGACCTGCCTTCTCCCCATATCCCTTCATACCCTGACTAATCATGAATGTATCCACCTTTGCCTTAAATATACTCAATTACCTGGCCTCCAGAGCTGCCTGTAGAAATAAATTCCACAGACGCAGCATTTTCTGGCTAAAGAAATTCCTCCTAATCTCTGTTCTAAATGTTCATCCCTCTATCCAGAGGTTGTGCCCTCTGGTCCTAATCTCCCCCACCACAGGAAACGTCCTCTTCACATCCACTTTATCGAAGCTTTTCAACATTCGATCAATTTCAATGAGGTCACCCCTCATTCTTCAGAACTCTAGTGAATACTGTCCCAGAGGCAGCAAATGTTCTTCATATGCCAAACCTTTCAATCCAGAATCATTTTCGTGAACCTCCTCTGGATCCTCTCTAATGTCAGCATATGCTTTCTTAGATAAGGGGCCCAAAACTGCTCATTATACTCCCAGTGAGGCCTCACTGGTTCTGTATCAAGTAACTAACTGATAACTTTTGAACAGAGATGTATTTAGTATCTATAACACCACACACAAAATGCTGGAGGAACTCAGCTGGTTAGGCAGCATCAATGGAGAGGAATAACCAGTCGGCGTTTCTGGCCGAGACCGCTCATCAGGACTGGAAAGGAACGGGGAGATGCAAGAATAAGAAGGTGTCGAAGGTTATTCTCCCTTCAACCTGCCTCTCACCTCTCCCTGGTGCCCCCCTCCTTCCCTTTCTCCTGTGGTCCACTCCTCTCCTTACAGATTACTTCCTCATCAGTGCTTGGTTCTTATTTCAAACCCCCCCCACCCCCACCCAGCTGGCTTCGCCTAGCACCTTCTAGCTTGTCCTCCTTCCCCTCCCCCCAGCTCCTTATTCTGGCTTTTCCCTCTTCCTTTCCAGTTCTGATGAAGGGCTTTTGACCCAAAATGTCAACCGATTATTCATTTGCATAGCTGCTACCTGATCTGCTGAGCTCCTCCAGCATTTTGTATGTGTTGCTCTGGATTTCCAGGATCTGCAGAATCTCTTGTGTTTAATGTCCAAAAAGCATTTAGACCTGCCCCAAAATTTCATTTTAATGCCCTATGATTTTCTAAATGGCCTCTTTAATTCGACCAGGTGAACCTTTCAACCCAAACTTTCTCCTGCGAGGTGCAACGTCAAACATTATCTGTTCCATCACCTTTGGAAAACGATTTGATTACGAAGATAAACAACTTCTCTGGCTGATGGAGCTGGTTGCAGAAATTGCCCGCAGTTGGAGTAGCCCTTGGATACAGGTATGCCTCTTTACAGTGGATTGTGAGTTACTGAAGTTAAGAGCAAACATATTTTTATTGCAGATTCAGGTGGTCAATGTGTCAGTGAAACTGAGAGATTCAGGATCCACATTAATTATCATCAAAATAGAGGGAGTGCACTGAATATTAAACAACACACACAAAACAGTGGAGGAACTCAGTAGGTCAGGCAGCAACTATGGAAATGAATAAAGAGTTGATACTTTGGTCCAAGACCCTTCTTCAGGGCTGGCATGTGAACCATAGGAGAAGGGGTAGAGAGAGGGGAACCAGGGGGTTGATGGGCAGGTGAGGAGAAGCAAGAGGCCAGGGTGGAGAATAGAAGAGGGGATGGGGCAATGGAGAGTAAAAACTTCTTATTGGAATGAGAAATTGATATTCATGCCATCAGTTTGGAGGCTACCCAGACAGAAGATCAGGTGTTGCTCCTCCACCATGAGATGGCCTCTTCTTGGCACACGAACCATGAACCAGTGTGTCAGAATGAACAGGAATTTAAATATTTGGCCATCAGGAAGTTTCACTTTTGGCAGATGGAGCGGAGGTGCTCAGCGAAGCAGTCCCCCAATTTACAATGGTCTCACCAATGTAATATTTTTGCAATATACTTTGTAATGTAATGCAGTATTTTTGCAGTTTTGACATCAGATCTAATTTTGGATGCCTATTTCCATATTGTTGCTCCCAGAATATCTTAATGTTTGTAACAATGCACAAGTCTACCCATCTCTCAGCCTGCCGACTGTGAAAATGCTCATCGAAGATTCAGATTCATTTGTTTATCATTTTTCATTTCATTTTCAATCTTTTTATTCATTTAAAAAAATGAATAGATACAAATCAGAGGAGAAGTTATATCAAATACATAATGCAATAAACGTACAAAACAACAAAAGGGATATATACTGTCAAAGTCACGTAAATGTTATATTGAACTATTATATATAAACAAAGAACCACAACTCCCCTTGGCAAATAATGCAAAAAAAGACTGTAAATTTTTATAATTAAGAGAAAAAAAACCAAACTCCACTAAACTAACCGAAAACAAAAAATAAAGAGAGAAGACTGGGCAGCCCATTTGAGGATAAGATTACAGGAAAAAAAGAGAAAGCACCCTTCTGGTCAGATCTGTAACTGCACGGAGAGAGAAAAAAATAAATTAAAAAAAATATACAGTTTGTATATAAAAAAACTATTTTGCCAAAAAAAATTGAAAAAAAATTAGATCATATGAAAATATTGAATAAAAGGTCACCAGGTTTGCTCAAATTTAAAAGATGTATTGAACGTCCGACTTCTAATTTTCTCCAAGCTTAAACAAGACATAATGGAAGAGAGCCAAAAAAAAAACAGTGGGTGGATTAGAATCTTTCCAGTGTAACAAAATGGCTCTCCTGGCCAATAGTTGAAAAGGCTATCACATGTTGAGCAGAAGCAGGAATAATCCCAAAGATTGCTGTAAGTGAATTAGGTTGTAAGTCCACAGCTATGACTTTTGATAATGTTCTAAAAACATCTCTCCAAAAATTATTTAACTTTGTACAGGACCAAAACATATGTGTTAGGGTAGCCACCTCATCTATCACAGGTAGGATTTATATTTGAAAAAATTTGCGCTAGTTTATCTTTTGACATATGCGCCATGTGTACTATCTTGAATTGAATTAGGGAGTGACGTGCTCAGATAGATGAATTATTAACTAAATAATAAATTTTATTCTATTGATCATCTGAAAGTGAATCCTGAAGTTCCATTTCCCAAGCACGTTTAACCTTATTATTAGGCATCATACGTGAATTCATTAACTGTTTATATATAATGGCTACCGGTCCTTTTTGAAATGGTTTAAGCTGAAAAATAGCATGTATCTTCAGTAAAAAAATCACATAAAAATTCCTAACTTGTAAGTATCTAAAAAATGTGCATTATATATATCATATTTATCCTCTAGCTGCGAAAAAGACATTAAACAGTCCTCTAAAAACAAATCTAATAAAGTTTTTATTCCCTTAGTTTTCCATGTTAAAATAGCCTTATCCAAAATTGATGGTTTTAAGAAGAAGTTAAAATGGATATTACTAGAGAGAACAAAGTTATTTAAATCAAAACATCTATGAAAAAGTTTTAGTGTATGTTTAACAATGGAACTAAGACCTTGTCTACCTATCCCAGAGAACAGAAAAGGAAGGGCTCCCAGTAAGGAAGCCAAAGAAAACTAGGGAAAGCCCCAGGACCAGATGGATATACAGTGGAATTTTATAAGACCTTCAATTAAATGCTTATACCACATCTTTGTCAAACTTCCACTGATTCTATATCCTCTGGGAATCTTCTGAAAACTTTTTATGAGGCATTAATTTCATTGATTCTTAAAAAAGGAAAAGATCTATCTGAATGTACATCCTACAGACCTATCTCCTTACTGAATGTGGATTTTAAAATTTTCTCTAAGATTTTATCTAATAGACCTGAGAATCTTTTGCCTACTGTTATCTCAAATTACCATTTTTATAGCATTTATTCGACCAATTAATGATATCATCAGAGGCGACCATTTGGAAAACATTTGTTGTGTATATTCAATTAGAGGAAGGAAATTATACTTATATAAGTGTTTAAGATTTTTAGAAATTTTAATACCAAGATAAAATAATTTTTAGCAATATTAAAGGGTATTTGATCATAATAATCAGAGTAATTATTAATGGGAAATAATTCACTTTTATGTAAGTTTAGTTTGTATCCAGAGAAAATACTAAATTCAGTAAATATGGATAGCAGAAAGGGAATAGATTTCCTGGGGTTTGAAATGTAAACTAATAAATCATCTGCATATAACGAAGCCTTATGTAGTTTTTCCCCTCTCTTAATACTGTTACGTACCCCGTAACTGGGTCACTTACCAGCAAAGATAGAGAGGTCCATTGAAGTCTGATGGTACTATTTTTAACAGTATTTATTGATAAAAATACACAAAAATAATATCAATGCAAACATACAGATAATATACGTCGTCAATACTAAATCTAAAAGCGCAGGTATAATAATAATTAATAAGAAATAGCTCTATCGTTGTCTAGGGGATAATGTATTGTCTGATGGAAATATAAAAGTCACTTTAGTTCATTCAGGCTGCAGCCTTTGGTTGGAGTCAAGAGAGACAGATTTTTGAACTTGCCAGTGTTTCCTTTTTATGATGTCGATCCTTCCAGAGTTGTTGGTGTCCTTTTCCTTTTAGCTCAGCCGTTCTTCCGTGGTCAGTCCCGCCAATCCCAGGCAACGGGAAAGGACGCACGCGGGCCCCACCGGCTGTCGCTATTAAACGCTGTCACGGGATTTCTAGCGTTTCTCCTGGTGCGTCTAAAGGGGTTGTTCCCCAGACCCTCTTTTATCCTTACTCACGGGGTCTCAGATGTCAATCAGGTTGGGATGATGCAATCCCTCACCCAGCCCACTCTGGTCATTCCCTGAGGGCTTCAATGAATAGTACAGTACTCAATACACAATTCCGTCTCCAAGAGACAATGGCCGGTATCCATGACTTTGTCTCGCTGAGGGCAGGACTACATTCCAAACCCTTGAGGATTCTCTCTCATTTCCTGGGTCCCCAGACCTGAATTAATAGCGATCTTGCGATTCTCAAAAAGGAGGGGGCTACTTTGTACCCTTCGGCCCCTCAGAGTTGTGGCACATTCGTAACAATACCCTGAACAGAATTAGAATCCCTAAGAGCAATAGCAAGTGGTTCTAAAACCAAATTAAATAATAAAGGACTGAGAGGACAACCCTGACTGGTTCCTCTGTATAATCTAAAATAAGGAGATTTTTGATTATTAGTTATAACCTCAGTCACCGGGGCTTGATAAGTCAGCTTGATCCAAGAAATAAATCCTGGACTGAAATTAAACCTCTTCAAAACTTGAAACAAATAAGGCCATTCTACCCTATCAAAAGCTTTCTCTGCATCCAGAGACACAATACATTCAGATTCTTTAACTGGGGGGGGGGGAATAAATAATATTGAACAATCTTTGAATATGAAAATGTGAATACCTATTTTTAATAAATCCAGTTTGATCATTTGAGATAACAGTAGGCAAAATATTCTCAAGTCTATTTGCTAAAATCTTAGAGAATTTTAAATTCCACTTTCAGTAAGGAGATAGGTCTATGGGATGCACATTCAGATAGATCTTTTCCTTTTTTAGGAATCAATGAATTTAATGCCTCATAAAAAGTTTTCAGAAGATTCTCAGAGGATATAGAATCAGTGAAAATTTGACAAAGATGTGGTATAAGCATTTCAGAGGGTCTTATAAAATTCCACTGTAAATCCATCTGGTCCCGGGGCTTTCCCTAGTTGCATAGAGGATATAGCTTTAGCTATTTCCTCTTGTTTAATAGGTGCATCTGGTGTATTAATATCTTGAGTTGAAATTTTAGGTATATTTAATTTTTGTAAAAATCTATTCATAATAAAAGTATTGTCAGAGAATTCAGATTTATAAAGATTGGAATAGAAATTCATAAATATCTTATTAATTTCATAAGGGTCTAATGTTTCAGTTCTATCTGTTCTGCGGATTTTCAAAATCTGTCTTCTAACCATGCTTCCCTTTAACTGACCAGCCAAGAGTTTACCTGACTTAACCCCATGTATATAAAATAAACTTTTAGATTTAAAAATTTGCTGTTCGATGGGAAATGTCAGAAGCAAATCATATTGTGTTTGAAGTTCAACCCTTTCCATATATAGATCTTCAGCAGGTTTAACTGAATACACTTTATCTATCTTTCTAATTTTATTAGTAAGCACTAACAGTTGCGCTTTAGTTTTCTTTCTTAAAGCTGCTGAATATGAAATTATCTGTCCCCTAAGAAAGGATTCCATTGTAGCGGTGTGCTGCACACAGCACTGGAATAACGACACGCAGACGGTGAGTTGCAGTTGCGTAAAAAATGTATTCAAACTTCGCGGCCTCGCTTTTAAGCCTTCCCGTTTCCACCCTCCCCGGGCGGGAATGCATATTCACAGTCCCTTCCCGGGCGCGGGCTTTTCCCCTTGCTAGTGAAGAAGGCCTGGCGCCCTTTTTGGGGCTGGCCTCTCTGCCGGCGCGTGCCATTTTGTGAGCCGGTTCGAGTGCGCTGGAAAGTGGGTCACCACATAACCCCCCTCCAGAACCGGCGATACACCCCCCCCCCCCAATGTCCACAATCTGAGTCAGCCTCTGTTTGGGAGGTTTGCCTCTGCACCGCGGTGCCTGAACTCCGACCGGCTGCGCCAAGTCCACATGGGCCTGTTTGAGTCGGTCCACTGTGAAAACCTCTTCTTTCCCCTCGATGTCCAGCATGAATGTGGACCCGTTGTTCCTGATCACCTTAAATGGCCCTCATAGGGCCGCTGTAGCGGTGCCCAATGTCCGCCCCGTCGTACAAAAACAAACTTACAGTGCTGCAGGTCTTTGGGTACGCAGGTCGGGCTCTGTCCATGCTGTGAAGTGGGTATGGGGGTCAGGTTACCGAGCCTCTCACATAGTCTGACCAGGACTGCTGTGGGTTCTTCCTCTTGCCTTCTTGGGGCTGGTATGAACTCCCCGGGACGACCAGGGGTGCACCGTACACCAACTCGGCTGACGAGGTGTGCAGATCCTCTTTGGGCACCGTGCGGATTCCGAGCAGAACCCAGGTAAGTTCGTCCGCCCAGTTAGGTCCTCTCAGGCGGGCCATGAGAGCGCCCAGGTGACGGTGGAAACGCTCCACTAGCCCGTTCGATTGTGGGTGGTAGGCAGTTGTGTGGTGCAGCTGTGTTCCCAAAAGGCTGGCCATAGCAGACCACAGGCTGGAGGTGAACTGGGCACCTCTGTTGGAGGTAATGTGGGCCAGTACACCAAAGTGAGATACCCAGGTTGCAATCAGTGCTCGGGCGCAGGATTCGGAGGTGGTGTCGGTGAGCTGGACTGCCTCTGGCCATCTTGTGAACGATAGTTAGGAGGTGCCGGGCTCCTTGCGACATTGGCAGGGTCCCCACAATATCCACATGAATGTGGTCGAAACGCCGGCGGGTGGGGTGGAACTGCTGTGGCCGGGCTTTGGTGTGCCACTACACCTTGGCTGTTTGGCACTGCATGCACGTTTTGGCCCATTCACTGACCTGCTTGTGGAGTCCGTGCCAAACGAACCTGTTGGAGACCATCCGGACGGTTGTCCTGATGGAGGGGTGCGCTAAGTTGTGAATGGAGTCGAAAACTCGCCGCCACCAGGGTCGAGGTTGGCTGGTAGCTATGTCACACAGTAGGGTCCTCTCACCTGGGCCTACAGGGAAGTCGTGGAGCTGCAAACCAGAGACTGCAGTTCTGTAACTAGGGATCTCATCGTCTGCCTGCTGCGCCTCCGCCAGCGCTGCATAGTCCACCCCCTGGGACAGGACCTGGATGGTAGGTCTGGATAGTGCGCCTGCCACGACGTTGTCCTTTCCCGAGACATGCCGGATGTCCATCGTGTATTCAGAGATGTAGGACAGATGTCGCTGCTGGCGGGACAATCAGGGATCGGATGCCTTCGTGAACGCAAAGGTAAGTAAGTGGTTTGTGGTCCGTGAACGCGGTGAAGGGCCTACCTTCTAAGAAATAACTGAAATGCCGGATTGCCAGGTATAGTGCCAACAGCTCCCGGTCGAAAGCACTGTATTTGAGTTTGGGTGGTCGTAGGTGTTTGCTGAAGAACACCAGGGTTGGCAGCAACCCTCGATGAGTTGTTCCAGCACTCCACCGACTGCTGTGTTGGATGCATCCACTGTGAGGGCGGTAGGGACGTCCATTCTGGGGTGCACTAGCATCATGGCATTTGCCAAGGCTTCTTTGGTTTTAACAAAAGCGGCTGTGGCCTCTTCGTCCCAGGTAATGTCCTTGCCCTTACCCGACATCAGGGTGAACAGGGGGCGCATGATTTGGGCTGCTGAAGGGAGGAAGCGGTGGTAGAAATTCACCATACTCACAAATTCCTGCAGGCCTTTGAGTGTGTTGGGTCGGGGGAAGTGGTGGACCGCATCTACCTTGGCGGGCAGAGGGGTTGCCACGGCAGCTAGTGTGAAGTCCCACGTGAACCGGCTGGAGCCGAACTGTAGCCGCACCATACTGGTGCCATAGGCCTGTATTGTGCTGCATTTGCATCCCTCAGGGTAGGTCCCAGTTCTCTGTTGCGGGTGTCGTAACTCGTCGGAGGTAAGACGCTGATCTCGGTTCCGGTGTCGACCGAAAAGTGGCGTCCTGACTGTTTGTCCCAGACATACAGGAGGATATCCTGATGGCCAGCCGCTGTAGCCATCAGTGGCAGCTGGCCCTGGCGTTTCCCGGGAAGTTGCAGGGTGGGCTACAGTGGCGGGCTTCTGTGCCCCACCGCTGGTGGTAGAAGCACCATTGTTCGTTGGCCTCCACACTCCTGCCTCTGGGTTTTGTGGGCTCTGCTGCTGGGCCTGGTCTGGTCTACTGTTGGGCGCATGGCTTGGTGATCTGGGTGACGGACGCGCCACTTTCCTTCTTGGCTTTCCTCAGCACATCTACCTGGGCCGCCACCTTCTGGGGGGGTCGCTGAAATCCACGTCAGACAGCAACAGGCGTATGTCCTCGGGCAGCTGCTCTAGGAACGCCTGCTCAAACATGAGGCAGGGCTTGTGTCCTTCAGCCAGGGCCAGCATCTCATTCATTAATGCCGATGGCGGCCTATCTCCCAAACCATCCAGGTGCAGTAAGCGGGCAGCTCGCTCACACTGTGAGAGTCCAAAAGTCCTTATGAGCAGGGCTTTGAATGCCGTCCTCTGGGAGCGGCTGTATGAACTCCTCAAGCTGGGCGGCTGTCTTCTGGTCAAGGGAGCTCACCACATGTAGTAATGTGTGGAATCCGAGGTTATCTGCTGAATGTGGAATTGGGCTTCTGCTTGTTGGAACCAAAGGTGAGGTTGCAGCGTCCAGAAGCTTGGCAGTTTTAATGAAACTGCATGAACAGATGCGACGTCGTTCATCTTCGGTCCAAATATCATTTGGGCTGTGGGGGTCACCAATTGTAGCAGTGTGCTACTCACAGCGCTGGAAAAACGACACGCAGACGGTGAGTTGCAGTTGCATAAAAGATTTATTCAAACTTCACGGCCTTGCTTTTAAGCCTTACTGTCTCCGCCCTCCCTGGGTGGGAATGCTGTAGGGGGCGCATATTCACAGTCCCTTCCCGGGCGCGGGCTTTTCCCCTTGCTGGTGAAGAAGGCCTGGCGCCCTTTTTGGGGCCGGCCTCTCTGCCAGCGCGCGCCATTTTGTGAGCCGGTTTGAGTGCGCTGGAAAGTGGGTCGCCACACCATCGTATCCCATATAACCAAATGTGACATTCTTTCAGTTGTATTAAGTTTAAAAAATATAGAACTTTGTTCCTGAATAAAACAAACAAAGGCTGGATTCAATCTCCACTGTGACATTTTCAAAAAACTATCAGAGAGCTTCAGGGTTAATTTCATAGACGCGTGATCTGACTGCGCAATGACGTCATACGCACACTCAACAACAGAGTGTAGCAAGCGTGTACCTAGAAAAAAGTAATCAATTCTTGAGTATTTATGATGAACGTGTGAAAAAAAAAGAAAAATCTTTGTCATTAGGGTGTTTATGTCTCCAGATATCAACCAGGCCATATTCTAATAGAAAAAAATTAATACAGGCCGCCGCTTTATTAGGAGGCGACAGATTGGTTGATGACCTGTCAATCACCGGATTCAGACAACAGTTAAAGTCACCGCCCATGATCAACTTACATTCATTTAGATTCGGTAGCTCAGAAAAAAGCTTCTTAAAAAAATTCAGGACTGTTGAATTAGGTGCGTTATGGATACAGCTTTAAGTGCTAAACAATGGCGATTTGACTCTACCTTATTGCAAGAGCCGGACTTTATTAAATTTATGAAGGAGCAGATCGATTTCTTCTTTTCAACTAATTCCATGGAAGATATTTCTTGCGGAATATTTTGGGACACCTTTAAAGCGTATATACGTGGACAGATTATCTCTTACTCTGTTGGTCTGAGAAAACGCATTAAGAAGGAAACTCTTTTATTGGTTGATAAAATTAAAGAGATTGACAAGAAATATTCGACTACTCCTAGTAGGGAGCTTTACAAACAGAGGGTTGAACTCCAAATGGAACATAGTTTATTACTTACATCTCCGATTGAAAATCAATTAATGAAAACCAGATCTGATTTTTATATACATAGTGATAAATCGGGAAAACTGTTAGCTAGTCAGCTGAAGAATGTTTGGGTTAAACATCAAATCACTAAGGTTCGTCAGCAGAATGGGGATTTGACAGTTAACCATGATGAGATAAATAAGTCTTTTCAAGACTTTTATACCTCCCTGTATCAATCTGAATTCCCTCAGGATCATAATACCATGTGTGATTTTCTTGGGAAATTGAATTTTCCAAAATTATCATCCGATGATCTTTCAGTATTAGATACTCCGTTCATGGATGCGGAAATTAAAGGGGTTATTTCCTCAATGAATTCTGGGAAAGCACCAGGTCCAGATGGGTATACAGTAGAATTTTTTAAATGTTTTTCTGCTACTCTCTCTCCTTGGCTATGCAAGGTTTTTGAAGAAGCAATTAGATTGGGGAATTTACCACAATCTTTTTATAGAGCTTCCATTTCCTTAATACTGAAGAAAGATAAAGACCCTACTGACTGTGCATCTTATAGACCAATATCTTTATTGAATGTGGATTCTAAGATCTTCTCCAAGTTACTGGCTTCCAGGTTGGAGAAGGTATTACCCCAAATTATTTCGGAAGACCAAACCGGTTTTATTAAAAATTGCTATTCTTTTTTCAATGTTAGGAGATTACTGAATATTGTTTATACTCCTTCACATAACACTTCAGAATGTGTTATTTCATTAGATGAGGAGAAAGCATTTGATAGAGTTGAATGGCCTTACTTATTTTATGTGCTGGAGAAGTTTAATTTCAGTCCGACCTTTATTTCTTGGATTAAACTGATTTATCAAACTCCAGTAGCCTCGGTGTTTACTAATAATCAAAGATCTCCATTTTTTCGTTTATTTCAGGGCACTAGACAAGGTTGTCCTCTTAGTCCATTACTATTTAACATCGCTTTAGAACCTTTGGCAATTGCCATCAGAGAATCACAGGATATTTTGGGTATTAATCATGGAACAGATATTCATAAGGTATCTTTGTACGCAGATGATTTATTATTATTCATCTCTAACCCTGAGAAATCTATTCCAGCAGTCTTATCATTGTTGGCTCAATTTAGTGAGTTTTCTGGGTATAAGTTAAATCTTAATAAGAGTGAATTGTTTCCTTTGAATAGACAGGTCCCAAGCTATGGTATTTTACCTTTTAAATTAGTCAATGATTCTTTTACTTACTTAGGGATTAAAATCACAAAAAACCATAAAGAATTATTTGGGTTTAATTTTCTACCCTTAATTGATCAGATTAAAGGCTTGTTTACTAAGTGGTCACCATTATCTTTATCTCTGATAGGTAGGATTAATGCTATTAAGATGGTTATTTTACCTAAATTTTTATATATTTTTCAAGCGGTACCAATTTTTATTCCGAAATCCTTTTTTACTAATGTTGATTCAAAAATTTCCTCATATATATGGCAGAATAAAAATCCCAGGTTAGGTAAAACATACTTACAGAAGACAAAGAAGGAAGGTGGGTTGGCATTACCCAATTTCAGATTTTATTATTGGGCAGTTAATATTAGATATTTGTTATGTTGGTTGAAAGAATGGGATGGTCCTTTTGGCCCTCATTGGGTGAGTTTGGAAACTAAATCGGTATCAGGTTATGCTCTGGGTTCTATTTTAGGGACATCTCTCCCTTTTGCTCTTTCTAAATTGCCAAAACGAATTGACAACCCGATAGTTAAATATACCTTACGTATATGGTTTCAATTTCGGAAATTTTTCGGGTTGACTCAATTCGTTTTAAATAGTCCTATTGTAGCTAATTGTTTTTTCCATCCCTCAATTATAGATCAAGCTTTTTCGGCTTGGAAAACTAAGGGTTTATTAAGATTTTCCGACTTATTTTTGGACAATTGCTTTATGTCTTTTGAGCAATTATCTAATAAATATAATTTGCCTAGATTTCATTTTTTTAGATACTTACAGGTTAGGCATTTTTTAAGTACGGTACTTCCTACGTTTCCAAATTTTGTGTCTTCAGATATTTTGGAGAGTTTGTTTGAATTAAACCCTTTTCAAAAAGGGCTTATATCAAAACTTTATAATATAATTATGAAGATACGTTCAGTGCCCTTTGATGAGACCAAAAATGATTGGGAAAGAGAGCTCAATCTTATTATTCCTATTGAGAATTGGGATAAAATTCTTCAATTAGTTAATACATCATCTATATGTGCCAAACATTCATTAATACAATTTAAGGTTGTACATAGGGCCCATATGTCCAAGGATAAATTAGCTCATTTTTATTCTTATATAAACCCTATTTGTGACAGATGTCAATTAGAAATCGCGTCTTTAACTCATATGTTTTGGTCATGTCCGCTTTTGAAAAAATATTGGAAAGATATTTTTGATATTATCTCTGCGGTACTGAACATCGATTTACAACCCCATCCTATTACCGCAATTTTTGGTTTACCGATGATGGACTCACTCCATTTATCTCCTTCCGCCTGTCGAATGATTGCTTTTCTCACTTTGATGGCTAGAAGATCTATTTTGTTGAATTGGAAGGAAATTAATCCTCCCACGGTATTTCATTGGCTTTCTCAAACTATGTTATGTCTAAATTTAGAAAAAATTAGAAGTGCTGTATTTGATACTTCTATTAAATTTGAAAAGATATGAATACCATTTATTCAATATTTTCATATGATGTAATATGGCCCTGTGCCAAGCTTATTGGTTTTTTCAGCTTTAATTGTATGTATGTTGAGAGGATCGGAGTTGACGACATTGATGTTTATGTATTCTTGTGAGATACTATAAACAGCCCTTTTTTTTCTCTTTTTCTTTAGTTTTTTCTCTTTTTTTGCTTTCTTTTTTTTCCTTAGATATTAGCTTAGTAGGTTAGTAACTTTGCATATATATTTTTTTCTTTTTCTTTTTTTTATAGATTATATATTATGAAATATCTAGATTTACCTTGTTCATATATATACTATATGGTTCATGTTTTGGGAAAACTTATTTATACTGTATTCATTGCTTATGTATTCCTTCATGTGTAATGGGAATTTGTATGTTTGTAATCCCTTTATTAATATATTAACTGTATTTTGTTCATAATATTTTTAATACTAATAAAAAGATTGAAAAAGAAAAGAATTAGGTGCGTATACGCACACCAAAGCTATAAAAAATAGATACCACTCTAACTTTACTAGTCGATAAAGAATGATATAAAGGGCCTTTCCAGAATTTGAAAAAGCGATCTTCATCCTGTCTCCATGCATGAGTTTCTTGCACAAAAATAATATCTGCATTAAGTGTTTTTAATTTCTTAAAAATCTTTTTATGCTTAATAGGATGATTCATGCTGTTCAAACTCCAAGAGATTATATTAATTTTATTAACATCTATATTTAAGATCTAATTTAAAGTTTTATAAAGAAAACTTTTGTGCAAGAGCACATTAATCCAAAAGGAACAGATTTGACCAGAAGTGACAACAGATTTGAGAGAAAATATCCATCAATGGAACTGCCCAATCGAGGGAAAAAAAGCCTATTCTAATAACCCCCCTTCCCCAAAGCCTGAAAAAAAGCAACCAATAGAATGATTGCATGCTAAACTAATGACCTTTAACCCTGTCCTCCATTATGCAGCTATATTAAAAAAAATGAGATATTCATCCCAATGAATCTAGCCATAATAAAAGAATAAACAAATTTCAAATACTGTAATGTTATGTCTAACAATAATAAAAACATAACTGGTGATGGCCATCTTAAATTCATCTGAAGTATATTAATCACATATTCAAAAAAGAATAAATCCAAGTAGATAATATTACAACTGAAGTCCTTTCTTTCAAAAAAAACTTACAAGTCATACCAAAAATAGGTGAATATATATATATATATATATATATCAAACCAAAAGCTATCTTAATATTGAGACAAGCGAAAGGATAGAAAAAAATCATTCAAACCATGTCCTATACGGACCTCTATAATAAAATACAGGTTTCCTTCAAAACAACTATGAATATATACTAATTATCAACAAATAAAGAGAAGAATTAAATCAGCTAAGTCCCATACGGACATCCAAAAAGCATGGAATAGACTTTCCTCAAGGCATATATAAACATCTCATAGATCAGAATTACCTATTCAGGTTACAGTCGGCTTAACTTTGAAATTCTTAATAAACTTCCATCCTTCGTCAGGGGAGTAAATCCTCTGTGGCTGAGAAACAGAAGGAAAGATTATCAGCCGCGCAGGGTAACGAAGCGATGGATGGAGATTTTTCTTATACATTTCACTCATCACTTCCCAGTATTTCCTTCTTTCAGCAAGAATCTCAGGAGGGAAGTCTTTGACTATACAAATTTCAATTGAGTTAAAGATTAGCTTCCGTTTCCTTCTGGCTTCTCGAAGTATGGCTTCTTTGGTTGTATAGTAATGCAAGCAAAGTACAATTGGCCGGGGGTATAATTCAGATGTGCGCCAAAACCCTGGAATTCTGTGGACTCTGTCGAGTAAAGGGCTCGCTTCAAGAGTCTCACTAAAAAGTGAGTACAGCATATCTGAGAAGAACTTTAACAGATCACCAGTTTCAGTATTTTCAGGCAAACCTAATATACGTAAGTTTCTCCAACGTGCTCTGCTGTCTAAATTAATCATTTTTTTCTTTGTTTTTGGTAGTTCCGAGGTAATTTCATTAATTTTCTTTTCCATAGATGAGATCTTCAATTGTTGTTCATTGATTGTTTGCCTGAATTGTTCGTGTTTGTTCTCAATTCGCTGAGTAGTCTGCTTGAGTGTCTGAAATTGAAAGTCCAGATTCTTCAGAGATTCTTGGATTTTAAAGATGGATTTTTCAAGCTTCCGATTAGTATCCATGAGCTTATCAGTTTCTAGTGTTAAGCGATCCAAATTCAGACTTCTTATCTTGTATTGAAGAGAAAATTCCTGCTAAAGTAACAGGTTCCTCCGATTTCTTGATTTGTTCAGTTTGTTCCGTTTTAGGAAAGGTCTTGCCGCTTCTCAATTTAATACCAGATCGACTTCCGGCCATCGTAGTTAAATCATAAATCCTTCAGCAAAAGTAATAAATCTTCAGACCTGACAGGAATCTGTCAGTGGGATGTAAAATATATAAAAAAGTGGAGCCGCTATAAAGCGCGATTCACTCCATGCGCTGCAAAATGGAATCTGTTTATCACCTGTGCCCTGAAACATGGCGTGAAATGCGTTATTTGTGTTAAAAACCTACACAACATAAGGATGTGCTGGGGAAAGCCTGCAGGTTTCACCAACTCTCCGGTCCCAGCATGGCATGCCCGCAATCTTCAGCAGAACAGCACAACATGCCAGCCGCTTTTCCACCCTCCCACCCACTCTCACAAACAGGTCTCCAACCTCGGGTCGGCCTCCGACCGGCAGTCCTTGGCCCCGGACTCTCAGACTTGCAGATATTAGGCCTCCACAACCTCTAGTCCCTTGTGTGGACTCGCTGATGTCAGACCTCTGAATACTGGAATAGCAACCCCGGACTGATTGCTGGATTTGACCTCCAACTTTGACCTCTGGGTATTGACCCCAGGATTTCCCATTTGCAGGACTTTGACCTCTAGGCTTCAAACTCTGAGCTTGCACAGTCCGTCAACCCCCCAGGACACGCTGAACTGGTGGGTAACCCACCCTCATCCTCAGGATCGTCAACCTCAGTCATTCACTGTGGAAGTCGCTAGTCTTCACCCTTAGTGCCTGCAGAAAGACTTGTCCCAGAGTGAATCACTGGGCAGTGTGGTTGAGGCCCGGAGCATTCGCTACAGTAGGGCTCAGGTCCTCATGCAAGAAAACCCACGGAGAACGTACAAACTCCTTATAGACAGTGGCAGGGTGTTTAAGATCCAGACCAATAGGTGATATATTTCTAATAAACCATGATATACATTCATCTATTGCGGTAGCATAATTGTTAGCATAGTGCTTCACAGCGTCAATAACCTAGGTTCAATTCCCGCTGCTGCCTGTAAGGAGTTTATACATTCTCCCTGTTACAGTGTGGTTTCCCTCTGAGTGCTCTGGTTTCCTCCCACATTCCAAACATGTAGAGTTTAGGGTTAGTGAGTTGTGGGCATGCTTAGTTGGCACCAGAAACATAGTGACACTTGTGAACACGTCCAAACAAGCTGGATGAACTCAGCAGGTCGGGCAGCATCCGTTGACTGCTCATTTCAACGAATGCTGCTCGACCTGCTGAGTTCATCCAGCTTGCTTGTACATGTTAATTTGACCACAGCATCTGCAGTGTACTTCGTGACACTTGCGGGCTGCCCCAGCACATCCTAGGACTGTGTTGACCACTGACACTAACAACGTATATTTCACTGTATGGTTCGATGTATGTATGACAAATGAAGCTAATTTAATCAAAGTTCAAAGTAAATTTATTATCAAAGTACATATCTGTCACCGTATACAACCCTGAGATCCATTTTCTTGTGGGCATACTGAACAAATCTATACAATAGTAACTATCACAGAATTTGAATCAGAATCAGATTTAGTATCACCAGCATATGTTGTGAAATTTGCTAACTTTATGGCAGCAGTACGTAGCAATACGTAATAAATAAATATGGATAACAAAGCTAAGTTACATTGTTATACATCTTTATTAAATAGTTAAGGCAAAATAACAAAAATAAAAGAGGTGGTGAGATAATGTTCATGGGTCCAAGGACAATTCAGAAATTGGATGGCAGAGGGGAAGAAGCTGTTGCTGAATCACTGAGTGTGTGCCTTCAGGTTACTGTACCTCCTCCCTGATGGTAACACTGTGAAGGGGGCATGCCCTGGGTGGTGGGGATCCTCAATGATGGAAGCCGCATTCCTCTGGCACCACTCCTTCAAGATGTCTTGGCTACTACGGAGACTGGTACCCATGATGGAGCTGACTAATCTTACTGGTTTCTGCAACTTATTTCGATCTTGCGCAGAGAGCCATTGAGATTGCATCTGTTGTAGACATATTCTGGCGATAGGCAGACTGCAGTGGTTCAAGGTCCTTTCTGAGACAGGTGTTGATTCTAGTTATGACCAACCTTTCAAATCATTTCATCACCGTGGATGTGAATGCTACTTCACGATAGTCATTGAGGCAGCTCATGCTATCCCTCTTGGGCTGGTATAATTGTTGCCCTCTTGAAGCAGGTGGGAACTTCTGGCTATAACAGTGAGGGATTAAAAATGTCATTGAATACTCCCACCAGTTGGTTGGCACTGATTTTCAGAACCTTACCAGGTAGTCCATAGTGCCCTGCTGCTTTGCACCCTCTTGGAAGACAGCCTGACGTCGCCCTCTGAGACCGAGGTCGCAGGGTCATCAGATGCTGCAGGGACCCTCATAGCTATGGTTTTATTCTCCCTCTCAAAGCAGACATAAACGGTGTTGAGCTCATCTGGTAGTGAAGCATCATTGCCATTCATGATGTTGGGTTTTGCTTTGTCGGAAGTAGTGGCCTGCAAACCCTGCCAGAGTTGACATGGATCTGATTTTGCCTCAAACTTCTCTTGAATTGTTTCTTGGCTCTTGAAATAACCCTCCACAAGTTATGCCTGGTTTCCTGGTTTCCTGGATTGCCAGACCTGAATCGGGATTGTCACAAATCTAGCCCTTAGCAGAACCTGAATCTCCTTGTTCATCCACAGCTTTTGTTTTGGGAATGTACAGTAAGTTTTTGTAGGCACACACTCATCTACATGGGTTTTAATGAAGTTGGTGACAACTGTGGCATACTCATCCAGGTTTGAAAGTAGCTCCCTGAACACAGTCCAGTCTACTGATTCAAAGCAGTCCTGTAAGCACTCCTGTGCCTCTCTGGTCCATACCTTCTTGGTTGTCCCTACTGGTGCTGCAGTCTTCAGTCTTTGCCTATACTCAGGGAGTAGAAGTATAGCCAGGTGATCACACAAAGTGATCAAAGTGTAAGATTAACAAAGTGTAGTCCCAGAATCAATGAAAGACCACCATATAAGGTGTTCAACCAGAGTGCAGAATAAAAATCGAGGCATGAAATGAAGAGTCCTTGAAAGTGAATCCATATATTGTGGGGAACATTTTAATGAGGGAACAAGTGAAGTTGAGTGAAGTTATTCCCTTTGGTTCAAGAGCCTGATGGTTGAAGGTCAATAACTATTCCTGAATCTAGGGTGTCAGTCCTGAGGTTCTTGTACCTCCTTCCCGATGGCAGCAGTAAGAAGAGAGCATGTCCTAATCATTAATCATTAAAACTCAATGACAACTCAATGGGGACTAGACCTCAAGCTGCATTGTTGCCTGTTCATAGTTGCCCATGAGAGAGGCATCGGATTTGGTGTGCTCCATTGGAGGCATCCACACTGCTGTTGCTGCCCCCAGTGTTCGCTCGGCAGAAGACGAGCTGGTATCGTGTTCGATTGCAGACTGCTGCAATGTTGATGGACTCAGGGACTTGGACCATTTTTTTTGTGTGATTGTACTTCACTGATTTCCAGCAACTGCAGATTTTCCCTTGTTTGTTCTTATTATATGTGCTTGCTATTTTACATGTGCTATATGTGGCTTTGCTGTGTGTGACTGTCAGTACTGTGTTTTGCACCTTGGCCCAGAGTAATGGGGTTTCATTTAGTGATATTCATGTATGGTTGAATGACATTTGAACTTGAAACAATGCTAACAGCACCATATGTTTAATAATAATGCAACCATAATTACACCAACTCTGCCTTGGATGATCCCAAAAGGAGGAGGGTGGGTATGGTGCTCATAACCCCATCTCATAAAAATTACAGAGCTACAGAAACTCCAAAGACCGCGTCACTGAGAGAGGAAGAAGATGGGCTATACCTGGGGATAACTTGAAAGACTGGCCCAGAACAGAGAACTCTGGTGGGATACTGTTGGGGGCCTTTGTTCCAGTAGGAGTGATGGGTTCAAGATGAAGATAATAATGCCACGATATGTTTTGATGTAAATGTGACAAAGCTAATTTCTTGCCTCTACCCTGCTTCTTTTACCTCTTCTTTTTCTTCCAAATGTGTTTCTTCCACTATTGGAGCCTGTGATCTACACTACGGTGTGTGTTTTTGGGCAAATTGAGCGCTCTGGCACTTTGCATTCTTGAGGCCAAGAAGCCTGGAGATGGGACGCGAGCCCATAATTGACTCAGTTTCTAACTGATCTCGCCATTTGAGGATTCAAGGAAGATTGAAATCATCGAGGCAAGAGCAGAAGATGGGCAGGTGTTCAGTGCCATCTAGCAGCCTCTCACTCGCAGCTGCCAGAGGAAGGTGTCTGTGTGTGATGGTCTCTCTCTCTCCCCCCCTACATTTCACTTGCTGCTCCCAAAGGAAGGTCCCTTCTTTTGAAAAGACTTTCTCTCACCTTCTTAGTTGATGCTGCCGGAGGATTGTGCTGGAGTCTTGGGTCTTGGATAAGGTTTAATCAATGCAGTTTGTGGATTGGATTGAATGAATTGAAATGAACTGACTTTATTTCTTACATCCTTCACATACATTGAGGAGTAAAAATCTTTACGTTACGTCTCCATCTAAATGTGCAATCATAGTAATTTATAATAATTTATAATAAATAGAACAACCAATGTAATATGGAGTACACTCAAGTCAGCGTGAGTTCATCAGTCTGATGACCCGGTGGAAGAAGCTGTCCCGGAGCCTGTTGGTCCTGGCTTTTATGTTGCAGTACTGCTTCCCGGATGGTAGCAGCTGAAATAGACTGTGGTTGTAATGGCTGGGAGTCCAGTCATCCTACGAGCCCTTTTTATACACCTGTCCTTGTAAATGTCCTGACTCATGGGAAGTACACAACTACAGATGTGTTGGGCTGTCCGCACCACTCTCTGCAGAGTCCTGTATTAACGGAAGTACAGTTCCCATACCAGGCAGTGATGCAGTCAGTCAGGATGCTCTCAATTGTGCCCATATAGAAAGTTCTTAGGATTTGGGGGGCCCATACCAAACTTCCTCAACCATCTGAGGTGAAAGAGGCGCTGTTGTGCCTTTTTCACCACACAGCTGGTGTGTACAGACCAGGTGAGGTCCTCAGTGATGTGGATGTCGAGGAACTGGAGGCTGTTTACCATCTCAACCCCAGATCCATTGATGTCAATAGGGGTTAGTCCGTCTCCATTCCTCCTGTAATTCACAACCAGCTCCTTTATTTATGTGATATTGAGGGAGAGGCTGTTTTCTTGACACATACTGCATCCATACTTCGATAATAAATATCCTCTGAACTTTGAACTTTTTCAACTGAGCACCATGTCAGTGAAAATGATGTGTTTGTGTTTGTTTCGCAGTTGTACAACACCTTTCCGAGGATCATGGATTTCCTGCCTGGACCTCACCGAAAAGTCTCCCAAAATATCACAAACTTGAGAAGTTTTCTGGCCAAAACTATTCAAAGTCACAAACAGACTGTCCAGAAAGACTCCCCCAGGGATTACATCGACTGCTTCCTCACGAAGATGGATGAAGTAATGGCAGCAAGTTTCCCACTATCCTACCAAGTACACTGAAGATAATAACTTTTTTATTTTATCTTAGAGATATGATGTAGAACAGGCCCTTCCGGCCCAAAGAGCTGCACCAACCAGCAGCCAGTCTATTTACTCAGTTTAGTTATTTACTGCCCATTACACCGATAGTGCTTAGGGCAGCAATGAAGGTCCTCCATTTCTCTCTGTCCTTGGCCATCTTCTCTATTGTGCCCCAGATGTGGTTAAGGGTCCTCATTTCTGCATCTACAGTACGGCAACAAATTGTTTTTCCTCCACCCTTCAGGGGTGCAATGAAGTGCTGTCTTGATGATGGCGTTGTCAAATCTTCTCATCACGTGTCCAACCCATGTCCAACATTTCCTCATGATGGTGACCATGTCCTCTTGGTGACACTGAAGGAGTAGAGTGTGGTTGGAGATCTTTCTTGGCCAGAAAATACAGAGGATCTTCCAGAAGGTCATGGTGTGGAATGACGAGGTCACTCTCTCTCAAACACCATCATTTTGACCCGCACAACACAGCTCTGGTACAACTTCACCTTGGTGTGGACACTGAACTTTGTTGATCCCCATATGTTGCTAAACCGTAACCTAATCAGAGAATGATTTTTATTGACCAATTGACCTTTGGGCTGTTGGGGGAAACCAGAGCACCCGGAGGAAACCCACACAGTCACGGGGAGAACGTACAAACTCCTTGCAGGCAACATTGGAATTGAACTCCGAACTCTGGAACGTCCTAAGCTGTAATAGCATCACAGTAACCACTACGCTACCATGGCACCCGATTTTTCTTAATTGGCAAATTAGATCAGAGTTGAAAAACACAGGAACAGGCCCTTCAGCCCACTACATCAATGTTGACCATCGTGCCTGTCTATACTAATCCCATTTACCTGCATTAATTCCATATCCCTCTTTGTTCTGCTCTGTTAATTTGGCAGAGAGGTCATATTTATTAATTTACATAGAACATAGACCATAGAATAGTACAGCACAGTATAGGCCCTTTGGCCCACAATGTTGTGCCAACCCTTAAACCCTACCTCCCATATTTATTTAATTATTGATTGTTTGAAATACAGCAACAGTAGGCACCACCCAACAATCCACCAGTTTAATCCTAGCCCAATTGGGACAATTTACAATGACCAATGATTCCCCTAATCTTTGGGATGAAGGAGGTAACCTTAGCACCCAGTGTTTCCAACACGGTCACAGTGGTAACGTACAAACTCTTTCCAGGCAGCGGCTGGAATTGAACCCGGGTTGCCTGTACTCTGAAGCATTACACTACTGTGCCACCCAAAAAAAGGTTATCTTTTCGATGAAAACTATACAACTGCTTAAACTAAGAAATGAAAATGCCTTTAGATCTCAGTGCTTTTAGAAAAAGAATCTGGCATTTTGTCTCAACAGTCCTTTGCGTGGATGCTGCTGAGCCTCCTAAAAGCTTCCATGATTTTCTGTTTCTTTGGGAACTGGTATTGCAAACATTTGTCTGTTATAGAGCACGGTAGCATTAGGGTGGCACCTCGGCGTAGTGGTTAGCACCACGCTTCACAGTACAGGTTTACCCACAATCAATTCCCACCGCTACCTGTCAGGAATTTATCCCCATGACTGTGTGGGTGTCACACTGTGGGGGGCAATGGTGCTGGAGGAGGACCCAAATGCAGGACACAAACACGTTTTTGTAAGATTAACTAAAATAGAGTTTATTACTCTTTACAAGGAGAACCATGATGCAAGGATAGAACAGGGAAATCAAGGAGAGCAAAGAGGAAACGGGAATAGGCATAGTGGACGAGGAATCAGGCCCGGCACTAGGCTGGGACTCAGGGTCTGGGGGGCCAGGACTTGGAGATCGGGGATCAGAGCCAGGACTCGGAACCCAGACCTTGGACTTGGAGACTTCGAGGAACACAAACCTTGGACTTGGAGACGAGGAGCGCCACGGCCCGGACTTGGAGACGAGGAGCGCCACGGCCCGGACTTGGAGACTTCGAGGAGCGCCACGGCCCGGACTTGGAGACTTCGAGGAGCGCCACGGCCCAGACTTGGAGACATCGAGGAGCGCCACGGCCCGGACTTGGAGACGAGGAGCGCCACGGCCCGGACTTGGAGACGAGGAGCGCCACAGCCAGGACTTGATACTTTGGACTTGGAACACCAGGGCAAGGACTTGATACTCAAACACAGGACATGAAACACTGAGCTGGGATTCCGCCTTAAGACACCAGGCATGGAGCCGGGACTCTTCTTCTTCAAGGGACAGACTCAGACGCAGGACATGAAACACTGAGCCCATGCGAGTAGCGGCAAACGGCCTGCCTACTGCACTGGATACACAACGACAAAACAACAGACGGTACTATCACTGGACCCAAGTTTGTTCCAAGCTGGGGGAGCTCTTAACTCACCCCTGGTGGGTTAACCTTGCCCGGACCCACTCTGGCAAGGGAAGGCGAATTGCTGGCACTTGCTGCGGGAGGAGTCTTGGCTTGCTCCAGCAAGAAACTTAGTTGGCTCTGGCTGGATGACTTTGGCTGCCGGTAGGTACGGTGACTTCACTAATGCTCCATAACACTCTCGCCCCGAACGGCTGAAGCCTGGGGCTTATAAACTCCCGGTTCGGTCGAGAGTAAATTACCTTAATCACCAAGCTCGAGGGACATGGGAAACAAGGAATTAAAGGGGAACAAGGAGTCAACGGTCCAGATCATAACTCAACCTAGATAAATTTAAAGGGAAACTGATCCGGACCATGACAGTGCATTTCCTCTGGGTGCTCTGGTTTCCTCCCACAGTTCAAAGATGTCCTGATTTGTAGGTTCATACGCCATTGTAAATTGTCCCGTGATAAGGCATTGCAGGTCGGCGCAGCTTGAAGGACCAGAAAGACCTAATCTGTGCTGAATCTTAATAAATTAAAAAAATATGTGCCAGGAAGGCATGAATTGAATTAAAGTTGAAAATCATCTGAAGGCTGTTAAAATGTACTCCTTCCCCTCCCTCCCCCCTCTTCCTTTTCAGCCTTGATGAAGGATCTCAGGTTGAAACAATGTCAACTGCTCACTAACCCCCATCGAGTGTGAGTGTGTATGTCTGTGTGTGTGTGTGTGTGTGTGTGTGTGTGTGGCTCACAATTTCCAGCATCTGCATAATCCCTTCTGTTTAAAATGTGGATTTTTGCTTGCTTTGGGTCAGGAGAAAGATGAGCTTAACTCCGAGTTTTTTCATAAAAACTTGCTGGTGATGACGCAGGACTTATTTCTGGCTGGAACTGAAACAACCAGTACAACACTGTGCTGGGCTCTTCAAATCCTGACAAAGTATCCAGAAGTCCAAGGTAAGCTTTAATTCAATTCAAATCTATTTGTTTAATTATCACCCAACCACACATGAATACTCATGAATACAGCCAAGTGAAAGAGCATTACTCTGTGGTCAAAGTGCAAAACACAGTACCAATGGTCACACACAGCACAAAGCACTCACAAGATAGCAAGCACAAATGGTATCATAATCACACAATAAAAGAATCAAAAACTCACTCCATCAATACATAATCTAGCAGAGAGAAAAAAATAATAAAAATAATAAACAAATAAATCAATTACCATCTACGTATATTTAATAGATTTTTAAAAGAAGCCCTGAGATTCATTTTCTTGTGGGTATCTCAGCAAATTGATTGAATAGGACCTATAACAGGATCAATGAAAGATCAACCAGAGTGCAGAAGGTAACAAACTGTGGAAATGTAAATATAAATAAATAGCAATAAATACCAAGAACATGAGATGATCAGATAAAGAAACCTTAAAACGGAATCATTGGTTGTGAGAAAATCTCAATGGATGGGCAAGTGTGAGCAGTTATCCCCTTTTGTTCAAGAACCTGATGGTTGAGGGGTAGTAACTGTGCCTGAACCTGGTGGTGCAAGTCTTTTTCTTTTCTTTTCAAATCTTTTTATTAATTTTAAGAAAAACATAAGTGAAATATGAGTACAAAACATTTGAGAGTACACAATTAATAGTTTAAATAAACAATCAGATATGTATTAATCAATATATAAAGTCTCCCAAACTCATAGTATTAATGTAAAGGAATTAAGAAAAAGAGAAAAAAGAAAAAAAAACCAAAAATCTAAGAGAACTTAAAAAAAACTAATAAAAAAAAACTAACCAACATGGGCAATTGCGTAATGTTAAATACATACAGTAGTGCCGATAACTCCGAACCTCCATCCACACAATTAAGGATAGTAACAATGAGGTTCAGGATCAGACTATTTAATTCATATGAAAATGTTGAATAAATGGTCTCCAAGTTTCCTCAAATTTAACTGAAGAATCAAAAACCACACTTCTAATTTTTTCTAAACTCAAACAGGAAATAGTTTGAGAAAACCACTGAAATACAGTTGGAGGGTTAATTTCTTTCCAATTCAGTAAAATAGATCTTCTAGCCATTAATGTAACAAATGCAATCATTCATTGGGATGAAGCGGATAAACGCTTATTATCTATCATTGGTAGACCAAAAATTATGGTAAAAGGATGTGGTTGGAAATTAATATTTAAAACTCTTGAAATAATATTAAAAATATCTTTCCAATAGTTTTGTAAACAAGGACAAGACCAAAACATATGAGTCAATGAAGCAACATCAGAATGACATCTATCACAGGTTGAATTAACATAAGAATAAAATCGAGCAAGTTTATCTTTAGACATCTGAGCTCTATGTACAACCTTAAATTGTATTAGAGCATGTTTAGCACAAATAGAGGATGAGTTTACCAATGATAAAATTTTTTCCCATTGCTCAGTAGATATAGGACAATGCAATTCTTCCTGCCATTCCTTCTTAATTTTTTCTGATACATCTGGCTGTACATTCATAATCATATTGTAAAAGATAGCTACTAAACCCTTTTGATAAGGATTGAGAGCTAAAATTCTTTCTGTAATGTCCAATGGACATTCTTTCGAAAAAGACTTTAATTCATTATACAGAAAATTTCTAACTTGCAAATATCTAAAAAAATGGGTTTTAGATAAATTATATTTATTAGATAGCTGTTCAAAGGACATGATGTTATCATCCAAAAACAGATCACGAAAACATGTTATACCTTTTGTTTTCCATAAGAGAAAAGCTTGATCTATAGATGATGGTCGGAAGAAGTAGTTAGATATTATAGGACTTGACAGCATAAACTTATTCAAGCCAAAAAATTTACGAAATTGAAACCAGATTCGTAATGTATACTTGACTATGGGATTTGTTATCTGTTTATTCATTTTGAGTAACGAAAAAGGAAGTGAAGATCCTAAGATTGAGATCAATGAGAAATCTTGCACAGATTTACATTCCAAATTTACCCATTGTGGGCCAGCAACTGTAGTCGATTCTTGTGTCCAAAATATCAAATACCGTATATTAACTGCCCAATAGTAAAATCTTAAGTTTGATAGAGCCAAGCCGCCCTCCTTCTTAGGCTTCTGTAAATATTTTTTGCCTAGTCTAGGATTTTTGTTCTGCCACAAATACGAAGATATTTTAGAGTCAACCATATCAAAAAAAGATTTAGGAATAAAAATTGGTAATGCTTGAAATAAATATAGAAATTTAGGTAGTATCATCATCTTAATGGCATTAACTCTGCCTACCAAAGACAAAGATAGTGGGGACCACCTATTAACAAGTTGCTTAATTTGATCTATTAAAGGTAAAAAATTAGTTTTAAATAAATTTTTATGTTTTTTAGTAATTTTAATACCTAAATAAGTAAAATAATCTGTAACAATTCTATATGGTACATGATTATAAATTGAAACATGCATATTTAATGGAAATAGTTCACTCTTATTAAAATTCAATTTATAACCAGAAAAATTACTAAATTGAGCAAGCAAAGAAGAAATAGCAGGAATAGATCTTTCAGGGTCAGATATATATATAATAACAAGTCATCCGCTCCCCACGGGTAATACCTAAAATATTGGGTGATTCACGAATGGCTATAGCCAAGAGTTCTAAAGCAATGTCAAATAATAAAGGACTTAAAGGACAACCTTGCCTTGTACCCCAAAATAATTGAAAAAAAGGGGATCTTTGATTATTGGTAAAGACCGAAGCTAAAGGTTTATGATATATTAATTTAATCCATGATATAAATTTTGAACTAAAATTAAAATGTTGCAATGTATTAAATAAATATGACCATTCGACTCTATCAAATGCTTTTTCGGCATCTAAAGAAATAACACATTCTGGTATTTTAAATGAAGAGGTATAAATAATATTAATTAATTTTCTAATGTTAAAAGATGAATAGCGATTTTTAATAAATCCAGTCTGATCCTCAGAAATAATCTGAGGCAATATATTTTCTAATCTAATAGCCAAAATTTTACTAAAAATCTTAAAATCTGTATTCAGCAAAGATATAGGCCGATAGGATGCACATTCAGTAGGGTCTTTATCTTTTTTAAGAATTAAAGAAATAGAAGCTTCATAAAAAGGTTGTGGTAGTTTGCCTATACTTAATGCATCTTTAAAAATTTTACAAAGCCAAGGAGAAAGTATGGAAGAAAAGGATTTTAAAAAATTCTGCAGAAAAACCATCTGGACCCGAAGCTTTACCCGAATTCATTGAAAAAATAGCCTTTTCTATTTCAGACTCCGTAATAGGTGTATCCAAAAATACACTATCCTCAACAGTTACTTTTGGAATATTCAATTTCCTTAAAAATTCATTCATTATAGAAGAGTCCTTAGTACATTCTGATTGATAGAAGGAATTATAAAAATCTTGAAAGGCTTTATTAATCTCTTCATGATCAATCGTCAGAGTACCATCTTGTTTGCGAATCCTAGTATTCTGTCGCTTATCCGAAGCAATTTTCAATTGGTTAGCTAGTAATTTACCAGACTTATCTCCATATGTATAGAATTGAGCTTTCGATTTAATTAACTGACTTTCAATTGAGGAGGATAATAGTAAACTATGTTCCATTTGAAGTTCCACTCTTTCTTTATAAAGTTCTTTGCTAGGGGTCAATGAGTAGATCTTGTCAATTGCCTTAATTTTATCAACTAATGTAAATATTTTAGAATTAGTTCGTTTCCTAACTCCAGCAGAATATGAAATAATCTGTCCACGAATATATGCCTTAAAAGTATCCCACAAAATTCCACTAGAGATCTCTGCTGTAGAATTTGTTGAGAAAAACAAATCAATTTGCTGTTTAATAAAGTTGACAAAGTCAGAGTCCTGCAGTAAAACAGGATTAAACCTCCAACCTTTAGTATTAATATATGAATCCGTCATCTTAATAGATAACTTCAAAGGTGCATGATCAGATATAGTAATAGAGTCATATTTACAATCCATAACATCTGTGAGTAAATGCTGATCAATGAAAAAGTAATCAATTCTTGAGTAATTATGATACACATGGGAAAAGTATGAAAACTCTTTGTCATTAGGGTGTAAAAAACGCCAAATTTCACAAATAGCTGAATCAATCATAAAAGAATTAATAAGAGAAGCCGATTTATTCGGAAGAGTTTGAGTGGGCTTGGATCTATCCATCAAAGGGTTTAGACAACAATTAAAATCCCCACCCATTATCAATCTATATTGATTCAGATTGGGAAAGGATGTAAATAAGCATTTAAAAAATTCAGGACAATCAGTATTTGGAGCATAAACATTAACTAAAACAACTTTTTGATTAAAAAGTAAGCCAGTAATAAGCAAAAATCTACCTTGTGGATCTGAAATTGTTTCATGATGTATAAAAGCAGTTGATGAGTCTATAAAAATAGAAACACCTCTCACTTTGGCTTGCGAATTTGAGTGATACTGTTGGCCCTTCCAAAACCTAAACAACTGCTGACTATCCACCTTCCTTACATGAGTCTCTTGTACAAAAATAACATTAGCATTCATTCTATGGAATACTTTGAATGTTTTTTTCCATTTGATCGGATGATTTAAACCATTAGTATTCCAAGAAACAAAGTTAATAGTCTTATCCATATTGACAATATATATTACAGTTAACACATAAGTTTGAAAGAAAAGTGAACTCATGAACCCGGAAGAAGGAAGTAAGTTCAAGGGGAAACCGGAAGTCACAGCACTGCAGCCATTTTTGTAGTTTCATATAAGCCCATGAAATAAAACTAAGCAAAAAGCAAGCGAAAAAAAGAGAAAAAAGAAAAATCCCCCTCTCACCACCCTCAAAACCCCAGGAAAAAAGCCAAAAAGAGGCAAGCAAGCAATCTAATACTAAAATTACCCCCTTGTCTCAAGACGGCAACTCAAACGTAACAAAGTTAAAAAAAAATACAAACAACCCACATTATAAAAAAGGGTTGATATAACAAAAGTTAAAATATAAAATTAGTGTTATAAATGTATATAAACAAAAGGGTTAAACAAAGAATTAAAACAATAAATGAAAGTTTAAAACTTTCAAACACATCAAAACAGTAATGACGCTCCAAACACTAAAGTCTGTCGGGAAGAAGAAACGCCATTTTATTTTTTTTTCAAATCTTAATATTTAAATGTTAAAAGTATAAAAGAGAGCGTATATCGATTTAAAAAAGAAAAGCAAAAAGGAAAAAGAAACCCTAATAAGTTATTTTCAATGCTAATAGATTAATAATATGAAAAAATATTAAAGTCAAAATAAACCCAGCAAAAAAAAACTTTAACTGTATATAAGAAATACGTGTAAACCATACCCCAAAAAAAACCCAAACGTCAATCTATAACAGATCCAAATCTATAGGGTAGATTGCATTGGTCAGCCCAATAGAATGTCATTGTTCCAGGAAACCTTGAGCATCCGCTGGCGATTTAAACAGCCGAAAAGTTCCGTCCTGAAGAGTAACTCTCAAATGTGCTGGAAATAACAGCGCTTGCTTATAGCCTTTCTGGTGAAATTTCGACATAACCGATCTAAAAGCCAGCCTAGCCCTTAAAACCTCAGGGCTATAATCTTCCAAAATGCGAAACTTGAATCCTTGATGGCATATCATACCTTTTTTCCGAGCTGCCCAAATCAAATGTTCTTTGATATGGGGATAATGGATCCGGAACCGGGGGAATATCCAGTACCTCTGAACCCAGGACATCCATTAGAAATTTAGAGAAGAAAACGGTAAGATCACCGCTTTCAAATTTTTCTGGAATCCCAATTAGCCGAAGATTTTGTCTTCGAGAGCGATTTTCCAAATCAGTAATTTTAACTTTATAGCGATCCATCTGTTGAGACGTCGAAGTTTGCTCTTCTTGTATTTTTTCGATTATACGATCTTTCTTACGAGCGGCTTCTTCAAGAGCCAAAATACTTGCTTGTTGTTTTTGTGATTCCAATGAAAGGGTCTGGAGCCTTTCTTCAACTAATTTCAAACGTTCGTCAAACCGAAAAAACTTTACGGTTATTTTTCTCTCCAGTTCTTCAAATTTGTCTTCTATAAGCTTCACAATTGTTTCTAAAGTTATCGGTTCTTTCGTCTGTTTCGATTCTTTTGCTCTAGACATTTCAGCAAGTTGAGAATAATTCAAATAGTTAAAAAGAAAAATTCTGTATATTTAGACCCCTTTAGAATAAGTATAAGAAGATCCCTTAAGGGGTGTTTGTAGGTTAAAAAGACGTAAAAGGTTTGGAGCAAAGCCTAGAAGCGGTTTACTCCATGAGCGCCATCTTGAGACTCCGGTGCAAGTCCTGTAAGGTTTGTAGCTTCTACCTGATGGGAGTAGTGAGAAGAGATCATGTCCTGGGTGGTGGTCTCTGATAATGAATGACAGTGTTCCATATAGATGTTTATTAGAAAAAAAACATAGAATGTAGGGAAAAAAAACACAGATAAACTACAGCACAATACAGGCAATTCAGCCCACAATACTGTGCAGAACATGTACTTACTTTAGAAATTACCTAGGGTTACCCATAGCCCTCTATTTTTCTAAGCTCCATGTACCTATCCAGGAGTCTCTTAAAAGACCCTTTTGTATCCGCCTCTACCACCGTCACCGGCAGCCCATTCCACACACTCACCACCCTGTGTAAAAAAAAATTACCTGACATCTCCTCCATACCTACTTCCAAGCACCTTAAAATTGTGCCCTCTAGTGTTAGCCATTTCAGCCTGGGAAAAAGCATCTGACTATCTGTACGATCAATGCCTCTCATCATCTTATACATCTCTATCAGGCCACCTCTCATCCTCCGTCACTCCAAGGAGAAAAGGCCAAGTTCCCTCAACCTATTCTCATAAGGCATGCTCCCCAATCCAGGAAACAACTTTGTACATCTCTTCTACACCCTTTCTATATTTTCCACATCCTTCCTGTAAGTGAGGTGACCAGAACTGAGCACAGTATTCCAAGTGGGGTCTGACCAGGGTCTTATATAGCTGTAACATTATCTCTTGGCTCTTAAGCTCAATCCAACAATTGATGAAGGCCAATGCACCGTATGCCTTCTTAACCACAGAGCCAAGCTGAGCAGCAGCTTTGTGTGTCCTATGAACTCAGCCCCCAAGATCCCTCTGATCCTCTACACTGCCAAGAGTCTTACCATTAATACTATATCCTGCCATCATATTTGACCTACCAAAATGAACCACCTCACACTTATCTGGGTTGAACTCCATCTGCCACTTCTCAGGCCAGTTTGGCATCCTATTGATATCCCGTTGTAACCTCTGACAACTCTCCACACTATCCACAACACCCCCAATCTTTGTGTCATCAGCAAATTTACTAACTCATCGCTCCACTTCCTCATCCAGGTCATTTATAAAAATCATGAAGGGAAGAGGTCCCAGAACAGATCCCAAAGGCATGCCACTGGTCACTATCTCTATGCAGAATATGACCCATTTATAACCACTCTTTGCCTTCTGTGGGCAAGCTAATTTTGGATTGACAAAGCAAGGTCCCCTTGGATCCCATGCCATATTACTTTCTCAATAAGCCTTGCATAGGGTACCTTATCAAATGCCTTGCTGAAATCCATATACACTACATCTACTGCTCTACCTTCATCAATGTGTTTAGTCACATCCTCAAAAAATTCAATCAGGCTCGAAAGGCATGACCTGCCTTTGACAAAGCTATGCTGACTATTCCTAATCATATTATGCCTCTCCAAATGTTCATAAATCCTGCCTCTCAGGATCTTTTCCATCAACATACCAACTACTGAAGTAAGACTCACTGGTCTATAATTTCCTGGGCTATCTCTACTCCCTTTCTTGAATAAGGGAACAACATCTCCAACCGTCCAAACCTCTGGAACCTCCCCTGTCCCCATTGATGATGCAAAGATCATTGCCAAAGGCTCAGCAATCTCCTCCGTCGCCTGCCACAGTAACCTGGGGTACATCTCGTCTGGTCCTGGAGACTTATCCAACTTGATGCTTTCCAAAAGCTCCAGCACATCCTCTTTCTTAATGTCTATATGCTCGAGATTTTCAATCCACTGCAAGTCATCCCTACAATCTCCAAGATCCTTTTCTGTAGTGAATACTGAAGCAAAGTAGTCATTAAGTACCTCAGCTATCTCCTCCAGTTCCATACACACTTTTCCACTGTCACACTTGATTGGTCCTCTCACATCTTATCCTCTTGCTCTTCACATACTGGTAGAATGCCTTGGCGTTTTCTTTAATTCTGCTCGCCAAGGCTATCTTATGGCCCCTTCTGGCTCTCCTAATTTCATTCTTAAGCTCCTTCCTGCTAGCCCTATAATCTTCTAGATCTCTATCATTACCTAGATTTTTGAATCTTTCATAAGCTTTTCTTTACTTCTTGACTAGGTTTTCAACAGCCTTTGTACACCATGGTTCCTGCACCATGCCATTCTTTCCCTGTCTTATTGGAATGTACCTATGCAAAACTCCACGCAAATATCCCCTGAATATTTGCCACATTTCTGCCATACATTTCCCTGAGAACATATTTCCCCTTATGCCAATTAAACGCTGATTGTGATCACTATCTCCAAAATGCTCTCCTACTGAGAGACCTGACACCTGACCAGGTTCATTTCCCAATACCAGATCAAATACAGCCTCACCTCTTGTAGGCTTATCTACATAGTGTGTCAGGAAACCTTCCTGAGCAAACCTAACAAAATCCACCCCATCTAATCCCCTTGCTCTAGGGAGATGCCAATTAATACTTGGGAAATTTAAATTTCTCACCACGAAAACTCTCACTGTTACACCTTTCCAGAATCTGTCTCCCTATCTGCTCCTTGATGTCCCTGTTACTATTGGGTGGTCTATAAAAACATCCAGTAGGGTTATTGACCCCTTCCTGTTTTTAACTTCTACCCACAGAGACTCAGTAGACAATCCCTCCATGACTTCCTCCTTTTCTGCCACCTTGATCTATCTCCGGTCAGCCAAGTCCCTGACTCTTTAGCCTCCCTCCCTGTCCTTACTGAAACATCTAAAGCCTGTCACTCTAAGTAACCATTCCTACCCCTGAGCTATCCAAGTCTCTGTAATGTCCACAACATCATATCTCTAAGTACTGATCCACGCTCTAAGCTCATCTGTTTTGTTCATAATGTTTCTTGCATTAAAATGGACACATCTCAAACCATTGGTCTGAGCGTATCCCTTCTCTATCACCTGCCTATCTTCCCTCTCGCACTGTCTACAAGCTCTCTCTATATGTGAGCCAACCACCCCTCTCCCTGTCTCTTCAGATTGGTTCCCAACCCCAAAAATATTTTCCAGTTGTTTGTTATATGTATGAGTAAATCTAAAAATGTAAGTATAGTAATCACTCAAGACGAATATGATGTTCTCTCGCGGAGTTCTTTCCTTAATGGATAATGCCTGTGGGTGAATTTGTTTAACATGGAGAGAATGATGCATGAGCAGCCACAACTCAGTCCTTGTCAGATTGGGGTCAATGTCCAGTGGCATGGAATACAAGATGACTCAGGACCCTTCACTGCTGAAGCCCTGCTCCACATTCACAGCCAATATGATGTGTCATCATCTTCCACCAGCTCCACTGTTGAGGTCTTGGTTGGATCACTCTTTGTCTGGAACCTCCCACTTGACCTTACTGCCATGAGTGACCTTACTATGTAGTAAAATCCAGACGCAATCGCTCTTGGGATCTCAGGCACTCATAAGCCATCAAAACATGCAGAAAAATGCATCACGTTCGTCAAAACAAATCAGTGGGAATTATGCTGGGGGCAGTCCGCAAGTGTCACCACACTTCTAATATGGACCTCATTGAAACCTGTTGAATGTGGAAAGGCCTCGATAGAGTGGCTGTAGAGAGGAAGTTTCCTATGGTGAGAATCTAAAACCCTAGGACACAGGCTCAGAATAGAGGGACGTCCTTTTAGAATCAGAATCAGATTTAATATCACTGGAATATGTCGTGGAATTTGACAACTTTATGGCAGCAGTACAATGAATTACATGATAAATATAGAGAACAAAACTGAGTTACTTTAAGTTATATATGTCTATTAAATAGTTAAGTTAAAGTAAGTAGTGCAAAATAACCGAAATTAAAAAGTAGTGAGGTAGTGTTCATGGGGAAGAAGCTGTTCCTGAATTGTTGAGATGAGGAAGAACTTTATTAGTGGTGAATCTGTGGAATTTATTGCCATAGGCGGCTGTGGAGGCGAAGTCATTGGGCAGAATTTGATATATTCTTGATTGGTCAGGAATTAAAGGAATATTGAGGAGGTTGGGGCTGAGAGTGAAAATGGATCAGTCATGATGAAATGGCCAAATAGCTTAATTCTGCTCCTATATTTGATGGTTTCCTAGGACCTTCCGATGCCAACATGCCCACAATTTATGAACCCTTACTAATCTGTACCGTATGTCTTTGGAATGTAGGAGGGAATCAGAGGATTTGGAGGAAGCCTCAGGGGTCACAGGGAAGAATGTACAAACTCCTTACTAACAGCGGTGGGAATCAAACTCTGATCAGTGTTCACTGGTGTTGTAAGACGCGACGGTGCTAACAGCTTCATACCATGCTGCCTGTGTATGCAAGGGTGCAATGAAAACCGTACCTGCAGCAGTATCACAGGCACACATCATATAAGCTGAATGCTGAAGAAAAAACATATATGAGACAAAAATTTTACAAGAAAGGTCACAATTAGGACAAAACCATGAGGTTCATTTCAGTGACAAGTGATCAAATACTCAACTCTCAATTTCCCCAAATGTTTCTGTTATTCATTAGGAATCTCAGGACCAAAATAATAAATACTGTTATGTACCAGCAGCAATAGATCACAAACTGAGTCAGGTTTTAATGTTAAAACTGTTACGTACCCCGTAACTGGGTCACTTACCAGCAAATATAGAGAGGTCCGTTGAAGTCTGATGGTACTAATTTTAACAGTATTTATTAGTAAAGATACACAAAAATAATATCAATGCAAACATACAGATAATATACGTTGTCAATACTAAATCTAAAGGTGCGAGTATAATAATAATCAATAAGAAATAAGCTCTATCATTGTCAAGGGGATAATGAATTGTCCAATGGAAATGTACAGTTCACTGCAGTTCCACAAGCTGCCGTCTTTTGGTTGTCGCTGTGTTGCACTTTGTTGGAGAGAGAGAGAAATAGGAATAGAATGGGAACAGTTACCCTGCGGGTTTTCCAACCTTTATGAGTTCAATCCGTCGGAGTCTCGTTGGGGGTGGCCGTTCACTTGTGGCCTCTCCTTTAGCTAAAGCCGTTCTTCCGTGGTAAGGCCGCCAATCCCAGGAAAGGGAAGGACGCACACGAGCCCCCCATCGGCTGTCGCTATTATACACTGTCACAGGATTTCAAGCGTGTCTTCTGGTGCGTCTGAGGGGCTGTTCCCACAGACCCTCTTTTTATCCTGACTGACAGGGTCTCAGGTGTCAATCAGGTTGGGATGATGCAATCCCTCCACCAACCTCCTCCTTGGTTCATTGCCTGGGGCTTTGATTGCATCGTCCAGGATGCAATACACAAGTCCGTCTCCAAGAGACAATAGCCGGTATCAATGGGTCCGCCTTTCGGAGGCCAGGACACATTCTAACCCTTTTGTGGATTCGGCATGTCTTTCTCTCATTTCCTGTGTCTCCTGAATTGACTCAATAGTGATCTTGCGATTCTCACAAAGGAGGGGGCTACCCCCGCACCCTTCGGCCCCTCAGAGCTGTGGTACATTCATAACAAAACCATTATCTTTATTAGTATCTACTCATAATATAGAAAATTAAACAAAATAAACAGAAGTTAACATGTGTGTGTGTGTCCCAAACAGTCAAGCTTAGGAACAGTTCTAAAAGTCTTAAGATGGCAAACTAGAAAAGGTCCACTAATCCGCAGAATAAATGAAGGTTGAGATTTGTAAATCCATGCTAAGAATGTAGAGAGGAGGCGATTATGAAGAATTCAATAGACTCCACGCTGGGAAAACAAAGTAACAGTCGCCGAAGATATTATCCGTTGAGTCGTTCCAAAATCCACGTAGAATTATCCCCAGGTGACAGTCACGGAATATCCCTTTGCACAAGTAGTTACCACATAACACACCCGAATCCACGTAAGGGTTAACAAAAGTGGTGGCCACAGGATACTCCAACAAAATCCACATATGGAGCATCCGAAATGATAGTCACTCATCCAAAACACTGTGTGCCGTCAATCAACCCAATCCTGGGCATGGGAAAGTATCAGACTTTACCCATATCATAGCAAACTACTGCCAGCTTGCAGTCCAAACTTCCACTTACTCTCCTTCTTTCTACTGAAAAGTCCCAATGGTCTGTCCAAGCTTGTTATACTGATGTCATAGTCCCGCCTCATTCAGGCATTTTTAAAGTGACACCCATAGTACGAAACAGTGGTCACGTAACAATACCGTTAACAATACTTAGACCTCAGACAATTTTAAGAACTTTTACTCAGCTCTGTGATGAACTGAGGCTGTGCAATTGATTTCCATATTTATATTTCTTTCTATATAATCATGTATTGCATTGTACTGCTGCTGCTAAGTTAACAAAATTTCACAACAGATGCGGGTGATAAAAAACCTGACTCTGATTCTGGTGTACTCCGGCTGCAGTGATCTCTGGCTTCGTGTCTTTTGTAAACCTTCAGCTCTGAATGTTATTTGCTTACTTTTATTGTTTGCATGACTTGACCCTCTCCCCTCCTCCGTCACCTTCCCCCTCTCTACCCCATCTCTCTCATCTCTCCCACTCCCTCCTCTCTCCCCATTCCTCCTTCCCCCTCTCCATCCCTTCCTCCTTCCCCCCTCCCTCCCTCCCACACTCCTCCCCCCCACTCTCTGTCCCTCTCCCCCACTCTCCGTCCCACCCTCGCCCCCCCACTCTTTGTACCCCCTTTCCCTCGCCACCACCTTCTCCCTCCCTCCCCCGTCGCCACCACCCCCCCCTCCGCGTGCTCTCTCTTCCCCCTGGGCACCGCGCGTGCTCTCTCTCCACCCCCTCAGACCCCGCGCGCTCTCTCTCCCGGCCCCCACACGCGTTCTCTCCCCCCCTCTGTCCCTGCGCTCTCCCCACTGAGATAAAGCTACCTGAGTGAACAGCTACAGAATCTAGGCCTCTGTACTTTCCACTGCAACCGAAACACCACAATCTGTGCGGATCGGAAATAACACCTCCACCTCACTGACAATTAACACTGCCGCACCACAGTGATAGGGGCTTAGCCCACTGCTCTACTCTCTCTACACCCATGACTATGTAGCTAGAGACAGCTCAAACACCATCTATAAATTTTGCTGATGATATATAACCATTGTTGGCAGATGGAGAGAGATATATCAGCTAATTGAGTGGTGTTGTACTGAACATTAGTGTGATGGGATCTTAAGTTTCATTCATTATGGACTATGCCTTTAAGGGGGGGAGGGAGCGAGAGAGAGAGACTGAATAGTGTTATGAAAAGCAGCTGTCTTCTGCTGCTGACCGAGTTGCTATGGAGAGAGAGGAGGAGTTACATGATGGACAGCTGGTGTTCAGCATGTGTGTATTTAAACAAGGACAACTGTCTTTCTCGCAGACACACAGAGGAGACGCACAGGGGCTGGTGATGAAAGAGTCACTGGATGAACTCTTCGAGTGCCCACAAGGGTGGGTTGAGGATCAATCAAGAGAGATTGATCAGTGGCTGTCACAGTGCATGTAAAGGTGACCCTGTGGGAACTACTGGTGTCTTTAACCCCTGTCTGGGTTGGTAGTTTTACCACTTGAAGTCAGTACCCTTAGTGTAGTCACATTTGTCTAACTTGAAGGATTCAGAGGACAATGGGAAGATCGATGACACCTGTTTATTCAGATTACAAATACCTCTCTCTCTCACCTCAGTTCTGTGGATTGAACTGAACTTTCTTACATACCATCATAAGACTGTAACTCTTGCCACCTGAACTTGAATGAGTTTGGGAACTTTATTTTCACACCTATATCTGCATAACACTGCTAACTTTTGATTTATCTGGTTTAAGTTACTATATTACATAATTACTGATAAAATAGTGTTTTGTTAACAGCAAAACCAGACTCCAGGTGTGTTCTATTGCTGCTGACACTTTTACAGGATGATTCTTTCCCAGATTACACACTTAGCCTCTGCTTTGCTGATACTAATGTGCATTTCTATATTTCGTTAACACCCTCTTTGCCAACTCATCCACCCTCTCATTCCCCTTCACCCCTACATGAGCTGCAACCCATAGAAATTTTACCTGACCTCCCTGATTTGCAACTCTTGTGAGTGACTGAAGGACTTCATAAAGTACATCTTGCTGGCTGTTTGAGTGAAAAGACCTTAAACTTGCTAGAACTGAGGATGAATCTGAGCTTATCAACACTTCGACTTGTCTAGCTTTCTCCACCCATTGCAACGCAAACAACACTGCCATCATCTCCACTGTATACACCCCTTATTAGATGTTCTTCTGCTGATTTCCATTTCTTTTGCTGGTATAGCCACCCCAAACCCAGTCACTCCTGTTTCAGGTTGCTTAGCACCATCTGTATAAATCTGAGTATAACCACTATACTTTTCCATCACATGATAGTTAAATGCACTTACCAAATCAGTTTTATATTTTCCTTTTCTTTTTACCTCTAACAAATGCCAGTCTATGTCAGGCCATACAATCTTCCATGGAGCTACAACTGGATAAACTACTGAAGGACTTATCCTTAGATCAAACACTCCACATTCTTTAGCAATATCATTCCCTACCTGACTAAAGTTATCCCTCTGAAACTTCCCATTCTCCCAGCACACCTGAAGCACTCCTTTAGCGGGGTGAGAATCATTGTACCCCTGCAAAATGTGGCAAGGAAGATGGGACAGAGAGGGGAAAGGGAGGCATTTGTATCAAATACAAAAGTGTGTAACAGGTACTAGGGTAGGCAGTGCATACAGAAGAGAGGAAACTGTGTGGACTAGGTTACGGCTGGGGCACTGTGCACTAAACAAAACATTGAAAATGACAGGGAAACACCAGACAACCTTGGGTCATTGGTAGATGTTTTTTGAGGATTCTGAATTTTTTTTGTATTCTCTGTGTTTTATTAATTATAATTATCTGAATTAATGCACTTCAGGGTTTCTATGTGTTATTGTTAGGTCCTGCCCAGTTTACAGTTAAGTTGCAATTGTCCTTGGGTACTTCCAGTTACTTCTTCAAGACTTTGCAGGTGTCCTTGGACTTTTGTCTCTTATTTGAATAGTTACTGGTTAACTCTGTAATTAGTCTGGAGTTTTATCAGCTGGGCACAGATTCTTTTGTGCACTTGAATGTATTTAAAGGGGTACTGCTATCCTCTCGGGTCTCTGTTCTCTTGATCCCTGCCTAGTGGCGTTCTGGCCGAGTTATCACAAGTTATCCAAGACCTTGTAAGTTCAACTGATTTGCTTATTAATAAAATTCCTAGTTTTACTTAACCCTTCCGGTTGTCTGTGTGATCCTGCGCTTGCCTGTGAAGATACAGTGTGAGACACATGGATCTGCAGAGCACATACAAACCCCTTACAGACATTTGCAGAGTCTCAAATTGTCTCTCTCGTAATCCTAAATTTTCACTAATGAGCAGGTGTACCTAATAAAATGACCACTGAGAGTAAAATCAGTCGATATTGACCAATATGACGAGTTGGGAAATGTTGGTAAATGAAATGCGTGAAACAAAATCTTATCTTCCTCTCCCAGAGAAGATTCATAATGAGGTTGGTGATGTGATTGGATCTCATCGAAGACCTGTAATTCAGGATCGAGTGAAGATGCCGTACACTGACGCGGTCATCCACGAGGTCCAGCGATATATTGACCTCATTCCCATGAACCTTCCACACATGGCAACAAGTGATGTGAACTTCCGAGGATATTTGATACCCAAGGTCAGAGTCAAGATCAATATAATGAATGTTTTATTTGTATTATTTCTAATAACATCAAACCAAAAATTAAATAATCACATGTCAGCTATCCTGCACTTCAAGAAGTACAGTGTCCTTAACTTGCTTGTTGCTGAGGAGGAATGGTGGTGGTTGTCCATTCTGTCCGCTGATGACAGGAGACCTGTGTGGGAGAGTTTTTAAAGTGGACAAGCTGTTGCACTGGGGCAGTTCCTCTCTATCAATCTCAAAAGTCCAGCTCCAGTGATATGAACAAACAGCACAAACTGGGGTCTTCCTTGGTTGCAGTGGATGACCATGACATCTTCTGTGCCTTGTCATGCTCTTCATTCTTCAGGGAGCATTTCAGTATCGCCTTCATGGGCGTTGGATCTCCCTGTAGATCTGATCTGCCCCGTCCACTGGAGCTGACTTCACATACTAAGACAGGTCCGTCTCTCTCACTGGGATATAAGGCGGCTGGCTACCCTTGCCTGCTTTAGCCAGCCTGTTGAAGTGGTGTACTGGGATGTGGCTGCTGTCACATGAGGACAGTCATTTGGAGCCCCAGCAGACAGCAGAGTGGGGGCCAAAGGTGAATGAGCTACCTTGGAATGGACATGATAAATTTCATCACTGGAGCTGCTACCCCTCCCTGGACATCCCATACACTCCAAGAGGTGGAATAATCACCAGTAGATTGGGGTACACAGTGACTGGTAGGGCTTTAAAGTTTTAGTATATAATGCACTAAAAGAGCACAAGAAATTGGAGCAGAGTCCGGCCATTTTTTATCCCTCTCAGCTATATTCTTCTGCCTTCCCCCTGTAATCGTTGACACCTTGATTAATCAACAACCTGCCAACCTCCACTTTAAATGTACCCAATGACTTGGCCTCCACAGCCACCTGTGGCGATGAATTCCACAGATTCCCCACCCTCTGGCTAAAGAAATTCCTCCTCATCTCTGTTCTAAAGGGACATCCTTGTATTCTGAGACTGTGCCCTCTAGCCCTAATACTCTCCATGTCCACTCTATCTAGGCCAGGGGTTCCCAACCATTTTTTATGCCATGGACTCCTACCATTAAGCAAAGGGTCCGTAGACCCCAGGGTGGGAACCCCTGATCTAAGTCTTTCAATATTCAATAGGTTTCAATGAATTCCCCTCTTATTTCTTCCTCATCTCTGTTCTAAAGTGATGACCTTGTATTCTGAGGCCATGCTCTCAGCTCTTCTTCTGCCGGTCTCTTAAAGTTAAAGGAATCTCTCCCAAACAATAAATTCACAGGTGTGGTTTTTTTGAACTACGCTCCTAAATTGTAGAATTCAATACTTGAAACTATAGTGATGTAGACTCAGTTGATATTTTTAAATGCCAGCTCAAAACCTATTTATTTAACTTTGCTTTTAACTAACATCTTTTTGTCTTTTATTTTTATATTTATTTCTATTACATTCTGTGCTCCGAGGATCAATACCACATCAGCCACTGCAGTACATCATTTCTGAGGTGTATAACGTCATCAGTCATTCTTTTAATGTGTTGAGATAATTGCTGCTTTGTACATCTGACATAATTTTTGATCATAACCATGTATGAACTTGCTTCTGTGTTTAGGGCATGCATGTGATCCCTGTTCTTTCGTCTGTTCTGAAAGACAACAGCCACTGGGAGTCACCAGAATCATTTAATGCAAGCCATTTCCTTGATGAAAATGGATGTTTCAAAAAGAGTGAAAATTTCATGGCATTCTCAGCAGGTATACGTATACACTTACTTATTTTATTGCCTTTTCTCTCTGCCCACCTGCAAGAACACCACAACTTTGTAGGGTTTGGAGGCTTGCATGCCTCAATGACCCAGAGATCTATATTGGAAGGAGTATGGGCTTTATGCTTTGGTTCTTGGTAGGGTCACCCATGCCAAACAGGTCAAAGGGTAGAGGCCAGACTAACTGGACAATTGAATGGCGGAGCAGACTTGATGGGCCAATTAGCCTAATTCTGCTCCTGTGTCTTGAGGTGTTTTGGTCTAAAATGGAAATAGCAATGAAGTGCATTGGTATTCTTGAGTCTTCACCAGGGACTTGCATGACAGCAGTGAACACTCAGCCACTAACACAACAAAGGAAGCCCCAAACACCATCAGAGGTGGACGACCTTCACTGTGATCCTAAACACCAATGGCGTAACAGGCTGCTGCTGCTCTCTGCCCAATAAAACAGACTTGCTGCTTTCTGTAAACCTTCCTAAACTGAGGTGCTGACTCTGGGCACATTACTCCAACTGGAGTCAGACAGAGCCAGACATCAAAGTGTGCATGAGGAGATTCCTTTATACTGAAGCAGGAGTAGATTGTTCACTTCTGCACACACGAAAATCAAACAGCAAGGATTACCCAGTGTTGTGACTGCGAATGAAGTACTGGAGAGACACTGAAGTTGGTGGATATAGAAGTGTTTACTCTTCAAAGTACATCACAGTTTGAAATGCTGAAGATGAATGGTAACACAATACAGTTTCAGTGGTTACAATGATACCATTTACTTCAATACTTTGGGTTGACAATGCTTCACTTGGGGCAGAATGTTAGTGTAGTGGTTAGCACAATAATTTCCAGTACCAGAGGCTGGGATTTAATTCCCACTGATCTCTGTAAGGAGTTTGTATATCCTCCCCATGATGGGTTGGGTTCCCTCCAGGTAGTCCAGTGTCCTCCCACAGTCCAAAAATGTACTGGTTAGTCAGTTAATTGGACATTGTAAATGGTCCCATGATTCGGCTGCGATTAAATTGGGGGATGCTGGGCAGAGTGGCTTGAAGTCCCAACAGGGCCTATTTGATGTGGTATCTCAATGAATCAATCAATCAATAAATGAATACAATTTTTAAACACCTAAATCTTCAAACCAACATTCTTGACACCATAGATTTAATATTAATCTCCAATGTCTCTCAGTTGCATTCATGCGTATGCAGGCATCTCAAGTCAACGGGGTGTTTTCTGGATTAAAATCAACCCCAGTCTACAGCTCCTAGAAGACCATTGTTCTGAGCTGCATTTTAAATTCAATCTACTATCCACATTCAGATCTAAAGACTGGATGCTGTTGAAATTAATATTTTCTATATTTCATATCTCCAGAATACATCCAGCACGTAAGATTGCTGAGCTTTCCAATTTAAGAAACATCACATAAATATGTTTGTAGTTTCTCAAAGGCGTATTCCATGATGAATTCAAGTTCAAAGTAATCTTATTGTCAAAATGTATATATATATATATATATCACCATCTACAATTCTGACAGGCACAGACAATAAATCTATAGAATAATAACTATACAGAATCAATGAAAGACTATCTAACATGGATGTTCAACTAGAATGCAGAAGACAATAAGCTTTGCAAATACAAAAACAATTAAATTTAATAATAATAAATAAATAAGCAATAAATATTGAGAGCATGAGATGAAGGGCCCTTGAAAGTCAGTCCATCGGTTGTGGGAACATTTCAATGACGGGGCAAGTGGTTCAAGAACCTAATGGTTGAGGGGTAATAAATCTTATGGTATGAGTCCAGAAGTTCTTGTATCTTCTTCCTGGTGGCAGCAGTGAGAAGAGAGCATGATCTGGATGGTGGGGGTCCCTGATGATGGAACAAGGGCAAAATATATTGGTTATTGATTACTGTGCTGGTAGCCGGTGAGCTAGGTTATTGATTCGGAATTTGAGTTTGATCCAACCATGAGATCAGCAGAATTTAAATTTCAGTAATTCAATAAAGTGGAATTTAAGGAGTTAGTTCAATAATGCCAGCTATGAAGTGGCTAAAAAATGAACTGGTTGCTGAATTTGGGCGCCACAGTAGCGTAGCATTTTGCACAACGCCATTACAGACTGGGTGTTCTAAGGTTCAGAGTTCCGTTCTGGTGCCGTTTTGTAAGGAGTCTCTGTACATCCTCCCAGTGGAATGCACATATTTTCCCCTGGTGCTCTGGTTTCCTCTCATTGTCCAAAGATATACCAGGTAGGTTAATTGGTAATTGTAAATATTCCTGTAATTGGGGCAAGGTTAATCGGGGTTGTCACAGGTTGCTGGGATGGTGTGTCTCAAAGGGCAAGAAGGGCCTACACTGCTCCGTATCACTAAATAAATAAATGTCCTTTTTAGTGTGAGAAAAGAAATCTTGGTGTGGCCTCAATGTGATACTGACACAGCTAGGAAGCTATTTACTTCGAGTGCAATCTATTATTATTTATTGCATTGTACTGCCTGCCATAATGAAAACAAATTTCACAACATATAGCAGAGACATTAATCCTGATTCTTATACTGAAGAAACAAAATGCTGAAGGAATTCCTCCAGTGTTTATTTCATAGTCCAGATTCGAGCAACTTCCATCACTTTCATCAATAAAAAGTCATTTGGGATGAGTGATTATAATATCAAAGTTTTACATTGAGTTTGTAAAGAACAATAGAAAACAAGTCATAAATTAGAGAGCTTAAGGTAAAGGAACCCATAGGAGTCTGTGATCATAATATGATCGAATTCACCCTGCCATTTGAGGAGATGCTATAGTCAGATGTACCTGTATTACAGTGGAGGAAAGGGGATTGCAGAGGCATGAGAGAGGGGTGGCCAAAATTGACTTGTAAAGAACACTGGCAGAGATGACGGCAGAGCTGCAATGGCTGGAATTTCTGGAAGCAATTCAGAAAGTGTAGGATATGTACATCCCAAAGAGGAGGAAATATTCTAAAGGCAGGATGACACAATAGATTCTTGATTAGTCAGGGCATGAAGGGATACAGGAAGAAGACCTAGACGTGACTCGAGTATCAGCAGTACTCTCAATGTTTCAGCCTGATACAGCTAAAAAGCACAACTGCTTTCAAGGTCAGTACAGTCAACAAAGATGTCTTAATGTGTTTAAATGAACTATTGCTTCTTAAAACCAATGGAAACGATACCGATCGTGGTTGGAAATGTCCACAGAGGAAGCGCTGGTGTAGATCAGGGTTACAAATGCGTTTAAGGAAACGGGATTTTAAACTCCCTATACCAATGATCTTGCTGGTGAACATGCAGTCTCTGGTGAATAAAATCGATGATTTCAGAGCCAGGGTGCTGAATCAGAGGGACATTAGAACCGCATGTGTCCTTTGTTTCACGGAATCTTGAGTAACCCTTTCCATACAGGATGCAGCGATTCAGATTGATGGTTTACTCTACACTGTCAGGATAGATCTATAGAGTCTCTCAAAAGCAGAGGTGGAGGAGTATGCCTCATGATCAACTCTTCTTGGTGTACAAATATATCAGTGCTATCCCAATGTTGCTCACCAGACCTGGAGTATCTAGCAGTAAAGTGTTTTCCTTTTTACCTACCATGGGAGTTCTCTGGGATCATTTTGGTAGCAGTTTACATTCCACCTCAGGCCAATGTCAAGCAGGCTTTAGATGATGTGAGTAACGGGAACAACATGCACAAAACACCATCGTTTTGGGAGATATTAACCAGGCCACTCTGAAAAAAAATCACTAAGCAACTACTATCAACTGATCACTTTCAATACCAGAGGAAACAACACACTGGACCATTGCTACACCACCATCAAGAATGCCTACCGTTCTATTCCACACCCTCACTTCAGAAAGTCTGATCACCTGGCTGTACTTCTACTCCCTGAGTATAGGCAGAGACTGAAGTCTGCAGCACCAGCATTGAGGAATAAGAAGGTATGGACAAGGGAAGCACAGGAGCATCTATAAAACTGCTTTGAATCGGTGGACTGGACTGTATTCTGGGATTCATCTTTGAACCTGGCTGAGTATGCTGCAGTTGTTCTGACTTCATTAAAACCTGTGTGGATGAGTGTATGCCCACAAAGACTTGCTGTACATTCCCAAACCAAAAGCCGTGCATGAACCAAGAGGTACGTCATCTGCTGAAGGCTAGATCTGTGGCATTCAAGTCTGACAACCCAAGCCTGTACTAGAAAACCAGGTATGATTTGCGGAGGGCTATTTCAAGAGTGAAGAGACAATTTCAAACTAGGTTGGAGGCAATATTGGATGCACGGCAACTCTAGCAGGGTCTGCAAGACATTATCTCCTACAAAGTGAAACCCAATAGCATGAATGGCACGATGTTTCACTACCAAATGAACTCAACACCTTCTATGCATGCTTTGAAAGGGAGAACACAACTACAGCTGTGAAGGTCCCTGCTGCACCTGATGACCCTGTGATCTCCATCTCAGAGGCCAATACTAGGCTGTCTTTAAAGAGAGTGAACCCTCACAAGGTGGAAGGTCCTGATGGAGTACCTGGTAAGGCTCTGAAAACCTGTGCCAACCAACTAGCAGGAGTATTCAAGGACATTTTCAGCCTCTCACTGTTATGGGCAGAAGTCCCCACTTGCTTCAAAAAGGCAACAATTATACCAGTGCTGAAGAAGAATAATGTGGGCTGCCTTAATGACTGTCGCCCATTAGCACTCAGATCGACATTGATGAAATGCTTTGAGAGGTTGGTTATGAACTAGACTGAGCTCCAGCCTCAGCAAGGACCTGGACCCATTGCAATTTGCCTATTGCCACAATACGTCAATGGCAGACACAATCTGAATGGCTCTCCATATGGCTTTAGACCACCTAGGCAGCACAAACACTTATATCAGGATGCTGTTCATCATTTAATACCATCATTCCCACAACCCTGATTGAGAAGTTGCAGAACCTGGGCCTCTGCAATTCGATCCTTGACATCCTAACCAAAGACCACAGTCTGTGTGGATAGGTAATAACGATCCTTTTCGCTGATGATCAACACTGGCGTACCTCAGGTGTGTGTGCTTAGCCCACTGCTCTACTCTCGGTATTGTTACGAACTGTAATGTTTTAGAAACAAACCAGCAGCATTAGATTATACGTGGAGTCTGGTTTTGAGGTTAAAACCACTACCTTTATTAGTGGTTCGTCCATCGTCGTCGATGAAGACCTCGACACCATTAGTCACTTTGAGACTGGATGCAGCGTGTCCGAAGATGACTGGTCAGGCCAATTCGGGCATGGAATGTCCTGGCACATATTGGGCAGACACGTGTAGGCACTGCAGTTGTTGCGCTGGTGGCTCTGGACTTGCGCAGCTCGCGCTTATGTTGTGCTTCAGCAGTGCACCTTGCTTAGTAAGCTTGACAGCCCTTGTGGATGAGGCCGCGCCGGGTAGGGCGGTTTTGTGCCAGCATTTCCCAGGAGGTCGTGTCTATGTCAAATGACTTCAGGGAGGCCTTTAGTGTGTCTTTGTAATGTTTCTTCTGCCCTCCCTGTGAACGTCTTCCAGCAGAGAGTTCCCCAAAAAGAAGCTGCTTGGGTATGTGCTCGTCCGGCATGCGGATGACATGACCTGCCCACCAGGTCTGTGCTCTCATTAGCAGTGTGTGGACAGATGGTAGACTTACTACAGAGAGAATTTCAGTGTCTGGCACTTTGTCTTGCCATCTGATGCCTAATATTCTGCAAAGACAAGTCATGTGGAAATGGTTGAGCTGTCTTGCATGCCTTCGATACACAGTCCACGTTTCACAGGCATACAGGAGGGTAGTAAGTACCATGGCTCTATGGACCTTCAGTTTTGTTGCTGGGCTGATGCCTCAATGTTCCCATACCGTGGAGCACAGTCTACCAAAAGCAGAACTTGCCTTTGCTATTCTGCAGTTAACTTCTGTATCAATGGTCACTGCTCAGGAGAGGGTGCGGCCAAGGTAAGTAAACTGGTCCACTGCCTGTAGTTTCTGTCCTTTGATTGTGATTTTTGATTCTGTGTACGGTGCATGAGGTGCAGGCTGATGCATGACTTTGGTTTTTTTTTATGTTGGTGAGTCCAAAGTTGTCAGAAGCCGTGGAGAATTTGGAAAACCACTAATTTTATTAGTATCTACTTATCATATAGTAACTTAACCAAGATAAACAAAGGTTAACAGTGTTATATGTATATATGGGTGTAAATATAACTCCCAAACTATTGAGCTTGAGGGAATAAGGCTTAGTCTTGAGACTAAGTTCAGTAATCCACAGAATAAATGATGGAAGAGAGGTATTTGTAATCCACGTGGTAATGGAGAGAGATGGCAAGTATTCCACAGGTTCCACACCAGTAAAACGAGATAACAGTTGCCATAGATCTTGTCCGTCATGATGTTCCAAATTCATATACGAATTATCACTGAAAATGACCTGTCACAGAAATATCATCTTCCAGTGGTTACCACACAACATACTCAGGCAAGGGCTACAAAAGTGGTCCCACAAGATATCCCAAAAATCCACTCCTATGGATTATTACGAAGTGACCAACACACATTCATTGTGCACCGTGTGCCGATGTTTAACCCAATCATTTTCCACCAGTAAACTGGAGCATAGTCCTATCTTAACAGGTCCCGAAACCAACCCTGACTCTAAAGTTACCTTGTGCAGCGGCACAGAAACAATGCCCCCCCCCCCCGATGCCTTTAATAAGATTTACCTCACCAGTGTCAGTCTCATCACTAAACTTTACAACACTGTCCAATATAAGTGACTGAACATATAAGGATGGAACAATTAGCCATTACATGACCAGTTCTCTTACAATAATGATGAGTAAGACCAGAATGTTTCTCCTTCAACTGCTTGCCTTCATCCTTACCTTTGTCACTAGTCCCAGATTTTATTTCTGCTTTACCCTGACTATCTACACTACTCTTTTGGAAGCTCTTACTCGGGGTAAACTTAACCTTGTGGGTTAAAGCAAACTCATCTGCTAATCTAGGAGACTCCTGCAAAGTGGCAGCATCCTTTTCATCTAAATATGCCTTTATGTCATTAGGGACTCACCTCTTAAATTCTTCAATTAAAACCAACTCTTTCAAGCTGTTAAAATCATCATTCACATTTTTATATGAGCACCAGCGGTCAAAACACACAAACTTTTCAGAAGCAAATTCCACTTAAGTCTGTTTCACAGATTTCCTCAAATTTCTAAACCTTTGCCTATAGGCTTCTGGAAGAAACTCATAGGCTTTAAGTACTGCCTGTTTTACTGTCTCATAAATAGCTGCATCTTCATTTGGTAGGGCAGAATAAGCTTGTTGAGTTTTTCCTTTAATTACACTTTGTAACAAGAGAGGCCAGCTTCCTTCTGGCCACTGTAGACTCTGAGCAACTTTCTCAAAATGCTGGAAGTATTTATCAAACTCAGCCTCATCAAATGGAGGAACCAATTTAATCTCCAGACTGGCCACAAACTTATCACCAGTGTCAAACACTGGACCCCCTTGCTGCAGATTCTCTATCTTCTCTAGCTCAAACCTCCTTTGTTTTTCTGCTTCCTCAGCATCAAACTGTCTTTGTCTTTCATTTTCCTCAGCTTCATGCCTAAGTTTCTCTCGGTCAAACCTTAATTGTTCCAGCCATAACTCGAGCGCAGGATCAACTAGTTTACTTTCAGGAAATATTTCTAACATCTCCACCTCAAACTTCTTTGTAGATACATAATACTCAGCTATTCTCCTCTGAATCACTGCCTTTTTCATAGCCGGCCTTACCGCAGTAAGTTGCAGCTTTTTAGCAATAGCCAATAAGTCATCCTTTCTGGCATCTCCTAATGCTTCAGGGGTTAGCAATGCCAGACATTTACCAATATCCATTCCTGATGGTTCCCACACACAATTCAAACAAAAGGGAAGTAGCCAATGAGATCGATTATCAATCAATAAGCTCCAATTTTGTTCATGTCATGGACAAGCCCCCAATTTTGCTACTAACTGTAACGTTTCAGAAACAAACCAGCAGCAATAGGTTACACATGGAGTCTGGTTTTAATGTTAAAACCACTACCTTTATTAGTATCTACTTATCATATAGTAACTTAACCAAGATAAACAAAAGTTAACAGTGTTATGTGTAAATATAACTCCCAAACTATTGAGCTTGAGGAAATAAGGCTTAGAGTCTTGAAATGGTAAGAAAGGAAAGTTCAGTAATCCACAGAATAAATTATGGAAGAGATGGCAAGTATTCCACAGGTTCCACGCTGGTAAAACAAGATAACAGTCACCGTAGATTTTGTCTGTCATGGCATTCCAAATCCGTATACGAATTATCACCAAAAGTGACCTGTCGCAGGGATATCATCTTCCAGTGGTTACCACACAACATACTCAGGAAGGGCTATAAAAGTGGTTCCACAAGATATCCCAAAAATCCACTCCTATGGATTATTACGAAGTGATCGTCACAATTTCATTGTGCACCGTGTGCCGATGTTTAACACAATCTTTTGGGCATCGAAAAGTTCCAAACCACAGCAGTGACAAGCCAAAGTTTTGGCTTGTCTGTCCAGTCTCCTCTCTCTCCCTACTACGACTGAAGGTCTCTCTCTCTCTCTGTGATTAAGCCCAGTTAACAGGGTCAGCTGGTGACTGACATCATAGTCCTGCCTCACTCAGGCACTTAAAGCGGCAGTTCACAGTAAACGAAACCTGCGGGTTTGTAACAGTATACACATGACTGTGTGGCTAGGCATAGCTCATATACCATCCACAAATTTACTGACGATACAACCATTGTTGGTAGAATCTCAGGTGGTGACGAGAGGGCATACAGGAGCGAGATATGCCAACTAAATGATTGGTGTTGCAGCAAGAATCTGGCACTCAACGTCAGTAAGAGAGTTGATTGTGGACTTCAGGAAGGGTAAGACGAAGGAAAGCATACCAATTCTCGTAGAGGGATCAGACGAGGAGAGAGTGAGCAGCTTCAAGTTCCCAGGTGTCAAGATCTCTGAGGATGTAACCTGGTCCCAACATATCGATGTAGTTAAAGAAGGCAAGACAGCAGCTATACTTTATTAGGAGTTTGAAGAGATTTGGCATGTCAACAAATACACTCAAAACTTCTATAGTTGTACCATGGAGAGCATTCTGAAGGCTGTATCACTGACTGGTATAGAGGAGCTATTGCACAGGACCGAAAAAAGCTGCAGAAGGTTGTAAATCTTGTCAGCTCCAACTTGGGTACTAGCCCACAAAGTACTCAGGAGATCTTTAGGGAGTAGTGTCTCAGAAAGGCAGCATTCATTATTAATGACCTACAGCACCCAGAGCATGCCCTTTACTCACTGTTACCTTCAGGTAGGAGGTACAGAAGCCAGAAGGCACACACTCAGCGATTCAGGAACAGCTTCTTCCCCTCTACCATCCAATTTGTAAATGGACATTGAATCTTTGGACACTACCTCACTTTTTAAAAAATATACGGTATTTCTGTTTTTGCACGTTTTCTTAAATCTATTCAATATACGTAATTGATTTACTTGTTTACTTATTATTATTATTATTTTGTATTTATTATTTTTTCTCTCTGTTAGATTTTGTATTGCATTGAACTGCTGCTGCTAAGTTAACAAATTTCACGTCACATGCAGGTGATAATAAACCTGTTTCTTATTGGGGTTAAGTGGGAAAATTATGAAATGGCAGTAAATACTTGATGGGCCAAATAGCCCAATTCTTCTCCTATATCTTATGGTCTAACTCAGAACTTTTAAAACTTTATTCATCAGAAAATTATGTCAGAGGTATATTACTTTACTTTATTGCCACTGAACAATTGATACTAGGGTGTACAATCATCACAGCGATATTTGATTCTGCACTTCGCACTCCCTGAAGTACAAATCGAAGTAAATATAATAAAAATTTAAATTATAAATCATAATTAGAAAATAGAAAAGGGAAAGTAAGGTAGTGAAAGTCAGGTCCGGATATTTGGAATGTATGGCCCAGTTCTGGGTCAGGATCCATTCAGCAGTCTTATCACAGTTGGAAAGAAGCTGTTCCCAAATCTGGCCGTATGAATCTTCAAGCTCCTGAACCTTTTTCTGGAGGGAAGAGGGACAAAAAGTGTGTTGGCTGGGTGGGTCGTCTCCTTGATTATCCTGGCAGCACTGCTCCAACAGTATGCGGTGTAAAGTGAATCCAAGGATGGAAAATTGGTTTGTGTGATGTGCTGGGTTATGTTCATGATCTTCTGCAGCTTATTCTGGTCTTGGACAGGACAACTTCCATACCAGGTTGTGATGCGCCCTAGAAGAATGCTTTCTACAGTGCATCTATAAAAATTAGTGAGGGTTTTAGGGGACAGGCCAAATTTCTAAATATTTATTAACTATCTCTAATCTTACCAAAAAGAACCAAAGGAACAGGAAAAATGTCTCCATTTTTTTTATTAAAGTATATTTTAAGTAATTAAGTGCAGAGTGCTATAAACAACCTTTACAGATTTTTCTTCAAGAATGTCTCTGTACTTTTGTAGGCAAAAGAACGTGCCTAGGAGCATCCTTGGCTCACATGGAACTTTTCCTTTTTTTGACCACTCTCCTGCAGAACTTTATCTTCAAGGCTGTCATCGATCAAAAGGATATCGACACCTCACCAGATTTAACTGGATTTCTGTCTATACCCCGTGTGTACAAATTTTATGCTATCCCTTGCTAAATCACCTGGAGCCTCTTGAATTGTAGGAGGTGATGTTAAAAACTTATTTAGTTCCTTGTACTGTATATCTTTAACATCTCAAAATTTAGTGATTTACCATTTACTCATTCTCATTTTAGTCCAACATGTCAGTCCACAGCCACTTCATGTCAAGGTGAGACAACCACCCTCAGGGTGGAGAAACAGCTTATTTTCCCATCTGAGTAGCCTCCAACTTTCCCTTTCTCCCATGGTCCACTCTCCTCTCCTATCAGATTCCTTCCTCTCCAGGCCCTTTATCTTTTCTAACCACCTGGCTTCACCTATCACTTTCTAACTCTCCTCCTTCCCCTCCACCTACTTATTCTGGTGTCTTCCCTCTTCCTTTCTAGAGCCGAAGGAGAGCCACAGTCTAAAATGACAGCTGTTTATTCATTTCCATAACTGCTATGTGACATGCTGAGCTCCTCCAGCATGTTCTATGTATTCCTTTGGATTTCGAGCATCTACAGAATCTCTCATGTTTATTATTATCCACAATTAGTGTCTTTTTAACAGTGATTATCACTTGTAAATATATGCAACAAAAATATACAAACATTTTGGGTAGATGGGGCTCATCAGCTGTGGTTGGCAACTCATCTGGGAGAAGAAAAGCACTTGACCTCTAAACACTGCTGCCTTGCAGCTATACCCACTCATTGGGAAGCCTTTGTGAGCAAATCCCTCCCCCCACAGAAATCCTGAGCTGGAGTCCATATGCAGTCCTATGTTACTACTAGAAGCATAATGCACTTTTTAAAAAAAAACTCTTTGGTTCAATTCCTCTGATGCCTCTGCATCTTCTGTAGCTGGAAGTCAAGTTGTCATTACTTCAGAGAAGAGTGGGATTCTTTGTCACACACCTAGTGAGTGCAGTTCTAATACTGAAGAGGTTTGATCCCCATCTTCAAAACACCATTTGGTTTGGAGCTCAGCTGAATATCTGGGTGCTTGAAGCCAGAGAATATGTGCGAAAGTGGAGAGAGGATAGGGACTAAGTTTGGGAACCTGGTTGCATGTGGTGGTGAAATAGACCGTAAGCTATAGAAGTAGAATTAGGTCATTTGGCCTGTTAAGTCAGCTCCACCATTTCAACATGGCTGATCCATTCCCTTCTCAGCTCCTATCTCCTGTCTTCTCCCCATATCCCTCATGCCCTGACTAATCAACAATCTATCCATCTCTGCCTTAAATATACCTAATGGCTTGGCCTCCACAAATTTCACAGATTCACCACTGTCTGTTTGAAGAAAATCCACCTCATTTCCATTCTAAAAAGATGTCCTTCTATTTTGAGGCTGTACCCTCTGGTCTTAAACTTCCCCACCATAGGAAACGATCTCATGACATTCACTCTGTCGAGACCTTTCCACATTGATGGGCTTGCAGTATGTGTCACACACTGAGGGCCGCTTGAGATGTTTTCTTGCAGAAACTGATCAGCGATGCATACTGAGTTGGTGAGATTTCAGGCTAGTTGATAGAATTCAGGAGATAGCAAGGAGGGTGGAAGAGTGTATCTTCCTGCACCCTATGGAGAGTCTGTGGAGCCCTGCTCACCCCTTTCACTCTGGACATTGTGTGCACTTTCTTGTATGGTAACAGCTACTGTGGAGACAACTGTCCTCCTGTCTGTGATGAGACTAGATCTCTGACCTTGGTAACACAGCAGTAGCTAGATGTTGTGAGGAATCATTGAGAAGAAACACATTTGCTGCTCTTGGTGGACAGGGACATTCCCATGAGCAAATTGTGGTCCTCCAGGAGCAAAGGGACTGTGACATGTCAGTAGATACCTCTTCTGCACGGGAACAGGGATGCCCCCCGGCACCAGATGGCTCATCTGTGTGAGCAGTGATGCAGTGTATGCCCAGATCATTCACCAGCAGAATTGTTACAGGTGCAAACTTGTCTGCTGAAGCAGAGATACACTGCTCAGACATCACAGTTCTATTCAGACCATGCAGGAAGTTGAAAGTGGGAGAGCCTAGAGACCTGTGTCTCAGAGAGTGTCTACTCGTCTCAGGTTCACATCAGGAGGATGAAACAATAATGGAGATTAGATTTATATAGAAGTACAGCACAGAAACAGGCCTTTCAACCCATCTGGTCCATGCTAAAACCATTTAAACTGCCTACTCCGATCCATCTGCACCAAAACCATACTCCTCCATATCCCTACTATCCATGGACATATCCAAACATTGAAATCCAGCTCACATGCAATTGTGCTGGCAACTAATTCCAGGTTCTCATGACCCTCTAAGTGAACAGGTTTCCCCTCATTCCCCTTCAGCTTTTCACCTTTAACCCATTGACTGTATACTCCTCATAATTTTGTACATCTCTCTCAAATCTCCTCTCAATCTTTTACATTCAAAGGAATACAGTCCTTAGCTATTCAAACTTTCCTTGTATCTCAGGTCCTCCAGACCTGGCAACATAGTTGTAAATATTTTCTGTACTTCCACCTTGTTTACATCTTTCCTGTAGTTAGGTTACCAAATCTGCACACAATACTCCAAATTAGGCCTCACCAACATCTTGTACAACTTCAACATAACAGCCCAAATCTTGTACCCAATACATTGATTTATGAAGGCCAATGTGCCAAAAGCTTTCTTTACAAGATTGTTGATTATTCTATCAGTGTCCTGACATCATCTGACGTCCAAACTGATGACTTGTCTCAGAAGGGCATCAGTTCATGAGGTGACATAGTGAGTGAAGCAGCACACACAACAGTGTCCCAGAGTCAGCAATCCCAGACTGAGTGTTGAAATGGCTCTGGTCAGTAAACAGAGGTTGACATCCTCAGGAACATTAATGTGTAGCACAACAGCATAATGCTATTACTGCACCAGTGACCTGCTTCATTTCCCACCGCTGTCTGCAGGGAGTTTGGACATTCTCCCTGTCGTCACATGGCTTTCCTCCAGGTGCTCTGGTTTCCTCCCACAAATCAAAGACATGCAGGTTAGGCTTCGTGAGGTGTGGGTGTTAGCTCATCCACTGATTGCTATGGTCATTGAGGCAAATGACATATTTCACTCTGCTTCGATGTAAATGTGGCAAAAAAAACCAAATATTTAATTTGGCGGATCTACATTATATTAAAAAAATTATAACTTGTGTCAGTTATTCAGGAACCACAGGATATATTCAAACCACTGTGTTATTATTAAAATCTCACTTTATAATCAACATGTTGTGTATTTTCTGTGAATTGAATTTACCATAATATTTGTATTAAATATTCTTTAAACACATTTAACATTTAAAGTGATGATACTTCCCTATTTGGTCACACAGAAAAACATGAGATGTTCCCATGGCAACAGTGAGATGGGCGGTTGTTCTGTTTAAGCTGGAAATCCATTAATGTTTAAAAGAGTTATGGTTCAATGTTTCAATTTAATATCAGAGTGTATACAGTATACAACCTGAAATTCTTACTCTTCACAGACATCAACAAAACAGAAAAACGCAAAGAATGATTGACAGAAAACATTAGAACCCCAAAGCCTCCCTCCCCCTAACAATCAGCAGCAAAATCATCAACCCTCCCCTTCTCCCCACATGCTCCAGCAAAGGCATCAACACCGCCCCCCCCACCCACCACCACTATGCAAGCAACAGCAAATCTTGCAGAGACCATCATCGACAGTCCATCAAAACTACTGTGCATTCCAACACTTCAGCATCTCAGACAAGGTGATGGAAAACCACATTAAATTTTAACAAGTCAAGACGTGTATTTACTGATTACACTAAATAAATAAAACCTAACTTGTCAATATTCATGACCACAAGCATTTATATTAAAGTCAGTACATATGATAAGCAATTTCTTACAATAATTTATTAAATCTTGCCAGACTAGTTGGTGTGTATTTCAGGAGAGCCTATTGTACACAGTAACATTACTTACTTACTTATTTCCGCCCATTACACCGCCAGCATTTAGAGCAGCAATGAAGCTCCTCCATCTCTGGTGGTGTTCGGGGCTTCCTTCATCATGTCAGTGGCTTCCTCTGGTTTCCACTAGTGTCAGTCACGAAAGCCCTGGTGGAGACTCGGGTATTCTGTCACACTCACATGCAGAAGGATTCTTCATTGCTGTTTCCATAACAATTTTGTTTGATCAGTCAGGGTTGAGAGTATGTGGGAGTGGGAAAATCATCCCTGTAGTGCTCCTTGAGGCCCAATGACTGAAGCCTTGGGTCTGCGAGTGTTTGCAAGATTGCTGGGGAAGTCAAAGATCCGATGTCTGATAGTTATTGTCTACCAGAATACCACATTAAATTTCACATAACCCTGCCACTTTCATCTGGCCCACACCTTCATTAACCACATTCAACACTTGTCTTTATTGGATCTTCCTCCTCCTCACACATCATTGGGTTCGTAAGGGTGTGGCCATGGTTAGATGGGGTGCACCTAGGGTTAGTAGTGGTGTGTGCCCCCTTGGTACTGAGGATTAGGTTTGAGGGTAGGGCTGGTGGATGTACATGTGTGGCTGGGAGATATAAAGTTGTGGAGTTTAGTGTGTGAGGTATGTGGGGCTGTGGCAGATAGGGTAGTGGAGCCACTTTAATCTGGGCCGGGCCTTTCCTGAACGTGGTCCAACACTACTTGGCTTAATGAACCGGGTGTGCACTGGGACAGATCATCAGTAATGCAACCTGGAGTCACTGCAAGCAGTTTGTTCGTTCTCCCCATGACTGCGTGGGTTTCCTCCAGGTGCTCCAGTTTCCACTCACATTCCAGATACATGGGTTAGTAGGTTAATTGGTCATATGTGTATAGTTGGGTGGCACGGCCTGTTAGGCTGGAAGGGCCTATTACCGAGTGGTATCTCTAAATAAATAAATGTGTGGAATTTACTTACATAGTTCCTGAGGTTGAATGTCAGTCTGGCAGACCAGAAAGGACAAAGGATGGTGGTCCCCACCCTAAGGTAAATGAGAATAGATCAGCAGCATTTTCTGGCATTGGAGTTCTGTGCAGACAGGAGGCACGAGGGCCAATGACTTTCCAGGCACACAAGGCAGTGAGACCTGAGTTTGAGGCCCAGAATTTGGGGATTTCATTTCATTGTCATTGGCAAGTGCAGGGTAGATTGAAAGTCCAAAGGTTGAGGCCCAATGACTGAAGCCTTGGGTCTGCGAGTGTTTGAAAGATTGCTGGGGAAGTCAAGGATCCAATGTCTGATAGTTAGAGTTATTGGAACACTAACTAGATTGTTAAAAGTTCAAAGTAAATCTTCTTATCAAAATACATATTTGTCACCATATAGAACCCAGAGATTCATTTTCCTGTGGGCATACTCAGCAAATCTATAGAATAGTAATTATAACAGGATCAATTTTTAGAACTGTCCACACTTGTACAATACAGTGTAAGTCTTTATTTAGTTATGAAATTGACAATTAAGGGCTAGATTGATTATGATAATTTATGTAGAGATACAGCATGGTAACAGCCCTTCCAGCCCAATGATACCAATTACACAGCCATGTGTCCAATCAACCTACTGACCTGTTTATCTTTGGAATGTGGGAGGAAACTAGAGCACTCAGAGGAAATCCACGCAGTCACAGGAAGGATATACAAACTCCTGGCGGTCAGCAGTTGGGTGTCTGAAGTTCTAATAGCATTACACTAACATGCTGCCTCAATTTTTGATGCCATTCTACTTGTACTTTTGTAGCACAACTCAACAGTTACCATGGCAGGGAAGAGAGGAAGGATTCTAACCAGTACCTCTAGTGATGCATTTAAGACCATAAGACAATAAGACATAGGAGCAGAATTAGGCTGTCTGGCCCATCGAGTCTGCTTCACCACTCAATCCTTCTCTTCCCCTCTTCAACCCCAGTTCCTGGGCCTTCTCCCTGTAACCTTTGATGCCATGTCCAATCAAGAACCTATCAATCTCTGCCTTAAATACACCCAACGACCTAGTCTCTGCAGCATCATGTGGCAACAAACTCCACAAATTCACCACCCTTTGGCTAAACAAATTTCTCCGCATCTGTTTTGAAAGGGCACTCCTTTTAACCTGAGGCTGTGCCCTCTTGTCCTAGACTCTCCCACCATGTGATACGCCCTTTCCACATCTACTCTGTCTAGGCCTTTCAACATTCGAAAGGTTTCAATGCAATCCCCCCCTCGTGCTTCTGAATTCCAGCGAGTACAGACGCTGAGCCATCAAATGTTCCTCGTATGATAACCCTTTCATTCCAGGAATCACCCTTGTGAAACTCCTCTGGACCCTCTCCAATGCCAGCACATCTTTTCTAAGATAAGGGCCCAAAACTGTTCATAATACAGAAGGCGAGGCCTCACCAGTGCCTTATAAAGCCTCAGCATCACATCCTTGCTCTCGTATTCTAGATCTCTTGAAATGAATGCTAACATGGCATTTGCCTTCCTCACCACCGACTCAACCTGCAAGTTAACCTTCAGGGTGTTCTGCACAAAGTCTCCCAAGTCCCTCTGCACATCAGATGTCTAGATTTTCTCCCCATTTAGAAAATAGGCTGCACATTTATTTCTACTACCAAAGTGCATGACCATGCATTTTCCAACATTGTATTTCATCTGCCACTTTCTTGCCCATTCTCCTAATCTGCCCAAGATCTTCTGCATCCTACCTGTTCCTTAACACTAAATGCCCCTCCACCAATCTTCGTATCATCTACAAACTTGGCAACAAAGCCATCTATTCCATCATCTAAATCATTTATATACAGCTTAAAAAGAAGCGGTCCCAACACCATCCCCTGCGGAATACCACTAGTCACTGGCAGCCAACCAGGGAAGGATCCTTTTATTCCCACTTGCTGCCTCCTACAAACCAGCCAATGCTCTAATCATGTTAGTAACTTTCCTGTAATACTATAGGCTCTAACTTAGTAAGCAACATCATGTGTGGCACATTGTTAAAGGCCTTCTGAAAGTCCAAAAATATAACATCCACTGTATCCCCTTTATCTATCCTACTTGTAATCTCCTCAAAGAATTCCAACAGGTTTGTCGGGCAGGGTTTCCTCTGAAGGAAACCATGCTGATTTTTTACTATCTTGTCCTGTGTCACCAAGTACTCAACAATTGATACCAACATTTTCCCAACCACTGAGGTCAGGCTAACTGATTTACAATTTCCTTTCTGCTGCCTTCCTCCTTTCTTAAAGACTGGAGTAACATTTACAATTTTCCAGTCCTCTGGCACCATAGCAGATTCCAATGATTTTTGAAAGATCATTTCTAATGCCACCACAATCTCTACTGCTACCTCTTTCAGAACCCTAGGGTGCAGTTCGTCCAGTCTAGGTGACTTATGTACCTTTAGGTCTTTCAGCTTTCTGAGCACCTTCTCCCTTGTAACAGTAACTGCACCCACTTCTCTTCCTCCACACACTACAACATCAGGCATACTGCTAGTGTCATCCAGTGAAGACTGATGCAAAAATACTCACTTAGTACATCAGCCATCTCCTTGTCCCCCATTATTATTTCTCCTGCCTTACTTTCTAGTGGTCCTATATCTACTCTCATCTTTTATTTTTAACATACTTGAAAAAAAATTTACTATCCACTTTGATATGATTTGCTTTCATACTTCATCTTTTCCCTTCTAATGATTTTTAGTTGTTCTTTGTAGGTCTTTAAAAACTTCCCAATCATCTATCTTCCCAATTTTTGCTTTGTTGTATTTAATGATGCATCATTGACCAACCTGGCTTTAAAAGGGCCACTCCTTGGTGCCTGCAACAGGCAACGCTCTGTTGTGTATTTATTTATTTATCTCGATAAGGAGTTCCCAACCTGGGGTCCACTGACCCCTTGCTTAATGGCATAAAAAGGGTTGGGAATCCCTGATTTAGAGGTAGAGTACAGTGCAGAACAGGCCCAACAAGCTGCACTACCCAGCTATCTTTCTATATACCAACCTGGCTGCCAACCAGCTAACTAACCATTGACCTCACTACAGTGCTGTCCCATGTGCGCATGGAAAAGACATAAAACTGAGGGTGTCAGAAATGAGCCCCAATTCAGACACCATGAGCTGTAATAGTGTTGCGCTGATTACTACACCTCCTAGCATTTCTAGTGTTAGTTTGGACACTGTTTGATGCTGACAAGAATAAGATGTGCCTGAAAACTTTATGGGTAAAGTGAACTCATGGCATCATTTGCACTGTTGAAAGTGGCACCCACAGCTCTTCACATCATCCTTACACATTTGGAGAAGGATGCTTATGTGAGAATGCTGTTTTTGGACTACAATATCATAATTCCCTCCAGGCTTGAGAAGAAGCTGAGAGACCTTGGCCTTCACCCTGCCTTGTGTAGTTGGATCCTGGACTTCCTGTAAGGTTGCTTCCTTCCTAGTGTGTTGCACCAGACATCAGCCTTCTTGTCTGGCACGTAGAGTCATGATTTGTCTCCTTTCGGATTAACCGGGTCACAATATGAACGTTCCTGACTCGACCCTTGTTTTTTTTTTTAATGAGGCCGAGTGTCTAGCTCGATGCTCAACCCGCCATGGATTGAAAGTGTGCTCGGGGGTGGCCCAACTTGGATTCAAACTTGGGAGCCTTCGCTCTGAAGCCTGGCGCTGATGCCACTGCGCCACCAGCCGGCCAGTAAAATTGCTGGCAGGTGGTAAGAGTGGGCTCCCTCAACTCTGACCCTCAACACTGGTGCCCCTCAGGACTGTGTACTAATCCCCATCCTTTACTCGCTGTACACCCATGACTGTATCACCACCCACAGCTCCAATCTGCTAATTAAAATTTACAGGGCTTGAAATGGTGAATGCAACTTTATAAAACTCTGGTTAGGACACTTCTGGTGTATTGCTTACAGTCTGGTCACCCCACTATAGGAAAAATGTTGAAGCTTTGGAGAGAGTGCTGCCTGATTTAGAGGGCAGGTGCCATCATGAGAGGCTGGGTAAACTTGGGTTGTATTTCTCTGGAACATTGGAGGCTGAGGGGAGATCTGATAGAGGTTTATAGGATTATGAGGCACATAGAGTGGACAGAGGGTATCTATTACCCAGGATTGAAACATCTAGTTCTAGAGGACATACACTGAAGGTGAGAGGCGCTGGATGTCAGGAGGAGCCGGTTGCGGTAGGACTCAAGTGCAGACCAATAAATGTTCTTTTACCAGGATTTTATTAGCGGCCACAGGGGCAACAGTCTTTCAACACCAGGAGGCAGGCACGAAGCCGGAATGGCAAGCGGAGGTCTTATCCAGGAAAGGCTGTCCAGCAAGGGCAGATGATTACTGGTGCTTCAGGCAAGAATCAGGTTCCAAACAGGCAGAATCCGGAAACACAGAATTCAACAATTTCCATTGGCAGTAATCACTATAGCAGGCTGGAGCAACTCAGTTCAGGACTGGGACAAACAGGCAGAGAGTGTGAATCGAGGCAGGGTTTAAATGGACCAGGTAATGAGCGAGAACAGAAACAGGTGGGTGCTATTGAGGAGATAAGTGGGTAATTGGCGAGAGTCCAATTAGGGAAGGGGCTGGTTCAAAGACCACATGGCCAGGTGAAAGAAGGTAGAATTTAAGGGCTGTCGTGGTCCAGAGCTATCAGCAGAGCCCCTTTGACCCAGTGTTCAGGCTGGATCCTTAACACTGGGAGGTTCAAGGAGGATGTGAAGGTTAAGTTTTTTACTCAGAGAGTGGTAGATGCCTGCAATGTGCTACCTGGTATGGTGGTAAAGGCAAATACATTAGAGTCTTTTATTAGAGGTTTGAATAGGCACATGGAGTGAGGAAGATGGAACGAAATAGACATTGTGTAGGTTGTAGGGATTAGTGTTCAGGTGGTTTTGATTTGCTTTTCAGCTGGTTTGGTACAACATTGTGGACTGAATGGCCTGTTCTGGTGCTGTACTGTTCTATAATCTTGACATTGTGTCAAATTCAGGTGAGATGAAATATTGAAAATGTTTCCATCATATAAACATGACATAGCAAAAGTAACGATGAAGATAAATGTTACTAACCTCTCCCTTTTCATTGTCTTTTGTAATGGGATGATAGAAATCTAGTAGAGTTTGAGAGCCAAGGCTTATAGTGGTCACGGTTGGAAAGTACAAAGGACCATCCTTGTGAGGCTACAAGGACAAAAACAAAAACTGATTTAACACAACAGCGCCAGCAATTCCTGCTGTTCTCTGTAAGGAGTTTCTACGTAGACCACGTGGGTTTCCTCCCACATTTCAACGACGTCCATGTCGGGGTTAGTGAGCTGAGGGTGTTAGTGTGTATTCTCCAGTTAGGATATATAGCAAATATTAATTTCTCTCGCAACCAATCTTCAGTCTTGAATGTGGATTGCAGATTGAATTTAATACACAGCTCAGAACAATGGGCTTCCTGGAGTGGCAGGTTGGGCTCAATCACAAACAAAGGAACATTCCACTTGGACCTCAGATACCTGCATATGCATGAATGCAGCCCAGAGTCATTTTGGGTGTCTGGAGTGACGGTGCAAAGAAGGTGTTTGAAAACTGTATGTAATTGAAAGGAAGCACTGTAGACACATAGGAACTGTAGAATTGTTCTGCTGTTACCTTTGCTCTTTAGCATATAAAAATGCAATGTAATATTGTGTCAAAGAGGTCTCTTTCAAGAGCTTCTCAAATATGATGCCTACATACTCATTTTGCAAGAATAAAGGCTTCCATATCCACCAGCTTCAGTGTCTTTTCCAGTGACTTTGTTCACAGTTACAACAGTGGGCATCAATGCCACCAAGCACATGGAGTTTGTATCTTGACCACATGGGTTTCCTCCCACATTTCAAAGCTGTACAGGTTTTGAGTTAGTAAGATGTCAGTATGCTATATTGGCGCTAGGAGTGGTGACACTTGTGGGCTGCCCCCAGCACATATCTGGACTGTGTTGGTCATCGACAATAAACATATTTCAGTGTATGTCTCAATATACATTTAACAAATAGAAATAATCTTCCCTCTTCAATTTTATATGAATTTAAATATAAACAAATATATAAATTATGTATAAAATACATTGCTGTAATAGGAACTGCTTATTAGAAATCCATGCCACGGCACTTACAAGTGATATAATTTAGGTGAAACTTAGCTCATATTTGAGCATTTAATATTGCTTCATTTTGGTGGGTTTTATGGGATATCCAGGGATGGATAGCACCTCTGGTGAAGGGGTTGATCCTGTCCAATCTGGGTTAGCTCACTCACTTGTGGTCCCCAACACACACTCTGCTCTCACCTGTGGCTCCATGTTGCTGTTTGCATGTGACAGCGGCTGCACCTGGTACTCCGCGCTTCAACAGACGGGCTAAAGTAGGAGAGGGTAGCCGGTGGGACTCATACCCCGATGGAATAGGGATGTGCCTGTCCGTGCATGTGAAACCAGCTCAAGCAGACTGGGTGGATGCGATCTACAGTGAGATTCAACAACCAGGAAGGCCGTTCTGCAATGGTCTGTGCAGAGCAAAAGGCATGACAAGGCACAGAAGGCATCATTATCGTCCACTGCAACCAAAGAAGACCCCAGTTTATGACGATTGTTTGTACCACTGGACCCCGACTTCCAATGATTGCATACCCATTCTTGTTGTGCAGGGAAGGGGGAAGTCGCTTTTTCTCTTTGAATGACATCCACGGTCCCCAACCTCGAACACTCATCTTTGTCCACCATTGTCAACTACTCCTCTCAGTCCCCCAACCCCCACCACACATCTCAGTCCCCGGCCCTCCTCACTGTCCTCTAACCCCAACGACTCCTCTCTGTCTCCCACCTCAAACCACTCTTCTCCGTTCCCCAATCCCATCCACTCTTCTCTGTAACTCATCCCCAACTACTCCTCTCTGGCCCCATCCTTAACCACTCCTTTCTGTCTCTAACCTTCCTCTCCATCCCCAACCTCAACCCCAATAACTCCTCTCTGTCCCCAACCACTCTTCTCTGTCCCCAAGTACTCCTCTCTGTCTCCATTAAGATATTCCTGTAACCAAAGATCTCAGTTTAAGGACTCTTTATTTCACTATCTGATGTTCTTGTTATTTATTGCTATTTACATATATTTACATTTGCACTGTTTGTTGTCTTCTACTTTCTACTTTATCTTTCATTGATCCTCTTTACAATTACCATTCTATAGATTTGCTGAGCATGCCTACAGGAAAAAGAATCTCAGGGCTCTAATTTACTTTAGACTTTGAACTTTATCTGAGCAATATGAATTTACAGCTCTGCGATAATTAAAATGAAAAGCATGAGAAACAATTAATGGATATTTTGATAATACCATGATTCCTTCACCAGGGTTGTATTCATTAACCAAAACGTGATTAGCAACTTTCCCTGTGAAAAGCTGCATGGATGATATTCTCTTTGTGTACTTCTCCAGCCAATCAGGCAGCTTCTCAATGAGCATTCCCTTTGGGTGAGGTAAACCACCTGCAGGAGATTGGGAAAGTTAGTTGATGAGAACAACAACTGTGCCAACTTCAAATTCTACTTGCTTATTTACCTCCTCCTGACATCTCAACACCTCCCAGTGGAACTGTGGGATCTGTTGGACCATTACCTTCAACTCAGGGTGCAAGTGAAGGGAGGGAAATCTGGAAAAGCATAACAATGCACCCTAACAGGTTGATTGTATGGCGAGAAAGGCAAATGCGGCGTCGGCATTCACGTCGGGAGGACTAGAATATAAAAGCAAGAATGTAATGTTGAGGCTTTATAAGGCACTAATGGGGCCTCACTTAGAATATTATGAGCAATTTTGGGGCCTCTGAAGAAAGGAAGTGCTGACATTGGTGAGGGTTCAAAAAAGTACAATGTGTATATACTTATCAATCAGTTGACAGGACCTTATTTCGGTTCAAAGGAGGTTCAGGGAAATGATTCTGGGATTGAAAGGTTTGTCGTACAAGGAGCGTTTGATGGCTCTGGGCCTGTACTCACTCAAATTCAGAAGAATGAGGGGGTGATCTAAATGTATTGAATGTTGAAAAAGCTCAATACAGTGGATGTAGAGAGGATGTTTCCTATGGTGGGGGAGTCCAAGACCAGAGGATATAGCCTCAATAGAGGGACATCCATTTAGAATGGAAATAAGAAGGTATTTCTTTAGCCAGAGAGAGGCAGAACTGTGGAATATGTCGCCACAGGTGGTGATGCTGGCCAAATCATTGGGTATACTTATGGTGGAGATTGGTAGATTCTTGATTAGTCACAGCATGAAGGGATATGGGAAGAAAGTAGATTGGGGCTGAGAGGGAAATGGAGCAGCCATGATGAAATGGTGGAGCAGACTTGACAGGCTAAATGGCCTAATACTAAGTCTGTTCCTATATCTTATGACCCCTGTGAAGCACCACTAGTCACTGCCAGCCAATGAGAAAAAGCTCCCTCATTTCCACTCTTTGCCTCCAGCAAACCAGCCACTGCTTTATTCATGATTCTTTCCTGTAATACCATGAGCTCATAGCTTGTTAAGCACCCTCATGTGTGGCACCTTGTCAAATGCCTTCTGAAAATCCAAGTACACAACATCAACCAATTCTCCTTTGTCTATCTTGCTTGTTATTTCTTTAAAAAATTCCAACAGATTTATCAGGCAAGATTTTCCCTTGAGGAAACCATGTTGACTATGGTCTATTTTATCATGTGCTTCCAAGTACCCTCAGACCCCATCCTTAATGATTGAGTGCAACATCTTCCCAACCACTGAGGTCAGACTAACTGGCTTATAGTTTCCTTTCTTCTGACTCTTCTTTCTTGAAGAGTGGAGAGACCTTTACCAATCTTCTGGAACCATTCCAGAATCTAGTGATTCTTGAAAGATCATTAGTAATGCCTCCACGATTCCTTTGGGCACCTCCTTCAGAACCCTGGGGTATCTACCATCTGACTTAGGTGACTTATCTACCTTAAGACTTTTCAGTTTCCCAAGAACCTTCTCTCTAGTTATGGCAACTTCACACACTTCTGACACTTAGAACTTCCACCATACAGTTTTGTCTCTTCCACAGTGAAGGTTGATGCAAAATACATATTCAATCCGTCCTCCATTTCCTTGTCTCCCATCACTACCTCTCCAGCATCGTTTTCCAGCCGTCTATTATCCACTCTCACTTCTTTTTTACACTTTATGTATATATCTGAAGAAAGTTTTGGTATTCTCTTTAATGTTACTGGCTTGCTTACTTTTGTATTCCATCTTTACCTTCTTATTGAATTTTTCAGTTGCTTTCTGTTGGTTTTTAAGATTCCCAATCCTCTAACATCCCACTAAATTTTGCTCTATTATAAGCCCTCTTTTTAGCTTTTATGTTGACTTTGACTTCTCTTATTAGCCACGGTTATGTCATCTTTCCAATAGAATACTTCTTCCTTCCTGGGATGTATACATCCTGTGCCTTTTGAACTGCTTCCAGAAATTCCAGCCATTGCTGCTCTGCTGTCACTCCTGTCAGTGTTTTTTCCAATCAATTCTGGCCAACTCCTCTCTCATGTCTCTGTAATTCCCTTTACTCCACTGTAATACTGATACATCTGACTTTAACTCCTCCTTCTCAAATTTCAGGGTGCATTCAATCATATTATGATCACTTGGCCCTTAGGGTTCTTTTACCTTAAGCTCTACCTAATTAATGCTGGTTTATTGCACAACAGTCAATCGAGAATAGTTGATCCCCTAGAGGGCTCAGCCACGAGCTGCTCAAAAAGGCCATCTTGTAGGCACTCTCAAAATTACCCCTCCTGGAATCCAGCACCAACCTGATTTTCCAAATCTACCTGTATATTGAAATCCCCTGTGACTAATGTAACATTGCCTTTATCTCCCGCTGTTATTTGTAGACCACATACTTACTACTATTTGGGGTACTGTATACAAGTCCCATCAGGGTCTTTTTACCCTTGCAGTTCCACAGCTCTATCCACAATTTTTCAACACTTTCAGAACCTTTGTCACCTATTTCTAATGATTTTATTTTATTTTTTACCAACAGAGCAACGTCACCCCCTCTTCCTTTCTACCTGTCCTTTCAATACAATGTGTATCCATGGACTTGAAGCTCCTAGCTATAATCTTCTTTCAGCTATGATTCAATGATGCCTACATCATACATGCCAATCTGCAACTGTGCTGCAAGTTTATTGACCTTATTCTGTATACAGTTTGCATTCAAATATAACACCTTCAGTCCTGTATTCACCCACCTTTTACGTTGCAACTCATCCTGCTGACTGCAGTTTTGCCCCATCAACAGAATGCCCTCACGACACTTTGCCTCTAATTGTAAATCAGCTACCTTATCTTCAGCACTATCATCCACCTTTCCTAAGAAATTTCTTGCTTTGAAATATACGCAGCTCAGAGTATCAGTCACACCATGCTCAACCTTTTGATTCCTAAATTTGTCTGAGGTCTTACCAAAATCTGCCTCCAGAACCTCTCCACTAACTGTTCTGCACACTGGTTCCCATTCTCCTGCAACTCTGGTTTAAACCCACTTTGTAGCATTAACAAACCTTTCCGTTATATTAGTCCCCCTCCAGTTCAGGTGTAAACTGTCCCATCTATACACGTCCTACCTTTACAAATATCTTATGCCCTCCCTCCTACACCAACTCATCCATGTATTAGACTAGTATCTTCGCAATTCTGGCCTCACTAACATGTGGTATGGGTAGCAATCCTGAGATCACAACCCTGGAGGTCTTGCCCTTTAACTTAGCACCTAACTCCCTAAACTCCCCATGGAGTTGGGCAGACATGGCCCAAGTGCGGAGTGAGAGTCACTGAAGCAGGTAGATAGTTCATAGACTTTAATGCAAACAGTGTTAAAAGGAAAAGAAAACAATAAATGCTAGGCCAAACATGGCTCTTAACTAAAACCCTCAAATGGAAAATGAAGCCTATACTGCAGCTGAAAAGAACAACTAAGAATAAAACGAATACCGCTAGTCTTCAGAGTCAGTTGACTCGACAGTCCAATTTCTCAGACAAGGTGGAATGCAAGCAGGCAGCAAAGCATTGCTGTGTCCAAGCCTCGGCAAATACTACTACAAAATTAATTGAGTGTCATGGGAAAACCTAGTTTGAAATGGGGTCCAGAACAGACCCTATGAACTGTGCTGCTATTAAGAGAGAGAGAGTGGGACAGAAACTGCTCAAAAGATTGATGTTATGGTTTCTCTGCCAGCTTGTTTACCTTTTTCCCAAGGTCACTTGCCTGCTTGTTAAAGTTCCTGCAGGGAGAGCAGGGCGGAGCAGGTTGATGGACAGCTGGTGTCCAACATGGGGAGATAAAAGCCAGGTCCGCTGTTACAGAGAGAGACACACCACGAGACACACAGTTCAGACACTGAACAAGCTTTGTTGCACCCGCAAGAAGTTGGGGGTTTTTGGAGGATCGACTCGGGGAAATAAATCAGGGGCTCACAGTGTGAAAAGGTGCGACTGGTGGGGAAATATTTGTGTGTCCATCCTTGCCTGGGTGATATTTCCACCACTGAAGAATGGTTGTACGTACCATGGTCACAGTTGGTGACCACAACAGGACTCCGGAGGACAACGGGAAGATCGACGGCATCACCTCTCGCCTCTCTCTCTCAACTAGCTCAAACTGAACTGAACTCTCTTCATCACATCGTAAGACTGTACGCATTTACCCCTAGATTTGAAAGAGCCTAGTTTTGTTTCTATTTCCATACATATATGTATATATATCCTTGCTAACCTATTCATTATAATTGCATTTATATTACTGTATTGCTTAGTTACTAATAAACACTATTAGTTTATAGCAATACCAGACCAATGTGTTCTCCATTTCTGCTGGTTCTTTAACCTGGTCATGGGGTACGTGACAAAAGTTAAATACTATCACAATGAAATAATAATTAGCTGACACATGCATATTCACAAGTGCAATTGCTGAATTTGCTGCACTGCCGAATCCATGAATGTGATAGGGACCCCCTCTAGCTGCAGCACCTGAGGCGCCACAGAACTGTGTCTGCTGGAAATCCCAAAAGAAGGTCTTGTCCAAGATGTTCTTCAGTGATGCTGGTAGATAAGTGCCATGGTGTGTGTTGCCAATATTGGAGCCAAAGACTTCCACGTAGAGACAGAAACAAGAGCTTTTAATCGGGCCTGTTTCAACAATAAAACTAACACAGAATCCCTGAGCCTATCAAAGTAAACTTAACAAACTTAAACAGAAAGCACCAGTAAACCGCATTACAAAGAACGAGTCACTCGGGAAAAATACAAGGAACTCTTAAACCATTAATAACTGTTGTTAAGATATAATTAACAAATTCAGGTGCTCTGAAATCCTCAGAGCCCAATGCTCTCTGAACCCCTGAACAGACCTGAAGAAGTCACTACAGGACTCCCCTCCCTATAGTCGGCAGCTGATGGCCCAGTGAGACCTGAAAACTCGAGATCCAGGGATAACTCGAGGGACCTGGGGAACTTGAGAGGGAGGTATGGGGAACTCGAGAGGCAAGGAGACTTGGGGATCCAGAGAGACTGAGAGACCTGGTATCCCCAACAGACTAAGATCAAGAAACCTCAGTTGGGGCTGAGAGGCAGGCTTGGGAGTCCTCGACATGGGGAGGACAATGAAAGACCCTAAACACGTTGAATAAGCCTTTGAAACAATCAGAAAAAAAAATCTTGGGAACATAGAGAAAAGTCCTTGGGAAACCTTGAAAACATGAAACTTGAAACCTAGAGAAGGAACCTTTCCAAATCTTGTTCACAATGTTTTATCTTTCATAATTTTTCCAGAAGCAATGAGGATATACTCTCAATTTTACAGATCAAGGCAGCATAGACAGGATTCTTTCATCACTAAGCTAGCAGGTTCTCTGTAGACCTGTTTAATTTGCTACATGAAAGTTAAATCTTCCTAGTCTGTACCATGACTTTCATCAAGAGGTTAAAAATACTCCTGATAGGGTTACTTTACTTGCGTATTTGCACACTCCAACCAGGAATCAGCTTTTAGAGTAGGGCTCTTCCAGAATTTACACTATTGACTTGAATGATGATTTCATAAATCAATTGATAAGCTTGCTTGAAGTGTTCATTTGTTATGCAGAACACAAAGCTGGGAACTGGAAATTTGTGACTTAAAGCTTGGAACGGATACTGGAGAATCTCAATGTAGACTAGAGAAGCTCGGTTTGTAGATGACTCGGGACTCTCGGAATGTAGAGTCAGGACAAGTACTGAGAATAGAAGGCACCCTCTCCTCAAGCCAGCAATGTCAAAACGTCACTGTTCAAACTTCGCTGGGTCCATTACTTGGCAAGATCCTTCTGTAACGATGGAGACAGAAATGACAGTTTATACATAAGAATTCCAACGGAACATTGTTGCCTCAACGAATCACTCTGACCAATGAATCTCATGGCCAAGGTCAGCAGCTCTCTCTCTGCTTGGTCCATCTTTGTATGGGTTGAGACATGGGTCCTGGTTCGGACATGGCCCAAGTGCGGAGTGAGAGGCACTGAAGCAGGTTGACAGTTCACAGATTTTAATGCGAACAGTCTTTAAAGGAAAAAGAAAACAATAAACGCAAGGCCAAACGGGGCCCTTGACTAAAACCCTCAACTGGAAAACAAAGCCTACACTGCGGCTGAAAAGAACAACTAAGAATAAAACAAACACGAGGAAATCTGCAGATACTGGAAATTCAAGCATCACACACAAAATGCTGGTGGAACACAGCAGGCCAGGAAGAATCTATAGGAAAAAGCACTGTCGACGTTTCGGGCCGAGACCCTTCATCAGGACTACCTGAAAGAAAAGATAGTAAGAGATTTGCAAGTAGGAGGGTGAGGGGGAAATGTGAAATGATAGGAGAAGACCTGAGGGGGTGGGGTGAAGCTGAGAGCTGGAAAGGTGATTGGAAAAAGGGATACAGAGCTGGAGAAGGGAAAGGATCATGGGATGGGAGGCCCAGGGAGAAAGAAAGTGGGAGGGGAGCACCAGAGGGAGATGGAGAACAGGCAGAGTAATGGGCAGAGAAAGAAAAAAAGGAGGGAGGGGTGAAAAATATAAAAATAAATCAGAAATGGAGTAAGAAGGGGAGGAGGGGCATTAACGGAAGTTAGAGAAGTCAATGTTCATGCCATCAGGTTGGAGGCTACCTAGATGGTATATAAGGTGTTGTTCCTCCAACCTGAGAGTGGCTTCATCTTCACAGTAGAGGAGGCCATGGATAGACATAGCAGAATGGGAATGGGACGTGGAATTGAAATGTGTGGCCACTGGGATATCCTGCTTTCTCTGGCGGACAGAGCGTAGATGTTCAGCGAAACGGTCTCCCAGTCTGCGTCGGGTCTCACCAATGTATAAAAGGCCACACCGGGAGCACCGGACACAGTATACCACACCAGACGACTCACAGGTAAAGTGTCGCCTCACCTGGAAGGACTGTCTGGGGCCCTGAATGGTGGTGAGGGAGGAAATGTAAGGGCAGGTGTAGCACTTGTTCTGCTTACAAGGATAAGTGCCAGGAGGAAGATCGGTGGGAAGGGATGGGGGGGTTGAATGGACAAGTGAGTCATGTAGGGAGTGATCCCTGCAGAAAGCAGAAAGGGGGGGGAGGGAAAGATGTGCTTGGTAGTGGGATCCCATCGGAGGTGGCAGAAGCTGCGGAGAATTATACGTTGGGTGGTAGGTGAGGACAAGGGGAACCCTATCCCGAGTGGGGTGGCGGGCAGATGGGGTGAGGGCAGATGTGTGGGAAATGGGAGGGATGCGTTTGAGAGCAGAACTGATGGTAGAGGAAGGGAAGCCCCTTTGTTTAAAATAGGAAGACATCTTCTTCATCTTGGAATGAAACGCCTGATCCTGAGAACAGATGCGGCGGAGACAGAGGAATTGCAAAAATGGGATGGCATTTTTGCAAAAGACAGGGTGGGAAGAGGAATAGTCCAGGTAGCTGTCAGTAGGCTGTCAGCAGGTAGAGTCAGTAGGCTTACAGTAGATATCAGTAGATAAGCCGTCTCCAGAGATGGAGACCAGAAAGATCAGGAAAGGGGAGGGAGGTGTCAGAAATGGACCAGGTAAATTTAAGGGCAGGGTGAAAATTGAAGGCAAAGTTAATGAAGTCAACGAGCTCAGCATGCGTGCAGGAGGCAGCGCCAATGCAGTCGTCGATGTAGCGAAGGAAAAGAGGGGGATGGATACCTGTCTGGGCTTGGATCACGGACTGTTCCACAAAGCCAACAAAAAGGCAGGCATAGCTGGGACCCATAAAACAAATACCACTAGTCTTCAGTCAGTTGACTCGACAGTCCAATTTCACAGGCAGGGCGGAATGCAAGCAGTTAGCTGTGTCAAAGTCTCAACCAATACTACAACGGAATGAATGGAGTTAAATACTATCACAATGAAATAATAATTAGCTGACACGTGCATATTCACGAGCGCAATTGCTGAATCTGCTGCGCTGCCGAATCCATGGTTGTGACATTTAAGGTTTTTGATTCAGAGTCAGGTTTAATATCACCAGTATATGGCATGAAATGTGATGATTTTTGCTGCAGCAGTACAATGCAATACAAAATAATACAGAAAAAACTGAATTACTGTGAGTGTTTGTATGTGTATATATCTCTATATATAATAAGTAAATAGTTAAATGTACGGCAAAAATAAAAATTAAATAAGTAGTGAGGTAGTGTTCTCAATGTCCATTCAGAAATCTGACAGCAGAGGGGAAAAGGCTGTTACTGAATCGTTGAGTGCGCACCTTCAGCTTCTGTACTTCCATTTCTATGGCAGCAATGAGAAAAGCTCATGTCCTGGGTGATGGGTGTCCTTAATAATGGACGTCATCTTTTGAGACATCACTCCCTGAAGATGTCCTGGATACCATCAAGGGCAGTGTCCAAGATAGATTTGATTGTGTTTACAACTCTCTGCAGCTTACTTCAATCCTGTGCAATAACCTCCCCTAAGCTTGCTTTGTTGCTGGTTGTGTTCTAAGGTGAGAGTGGCAGCCAAGCGGGTGTTCAGCATTGTCTACCACCAATGGAAGGTCTGCGTGTGATGGTCTCTCTCTCCCTCTTGCTCAATGTGTCGGAGTTTCGGGGACTTGGGCAAGGTTTAACTGATGAGGTTTGTGGATTGGACTCTGTATGATGTGTTTCTGATTTTGGTCGCTGCTTTTTTTTTGTATCTGTTGTGTGTGATTTTGATGGAAGCAGACTCAGCTAATGAACAACACAGTGCTAGATGGAACTAGACTGAGCTGAACCAAGTATGCCTGGACTAGTTGGATGATTTATGCTTTGGTGATTTACATTCTGTGCTCTTCATTTGTTTTTCTTTTTGCCATTTGTGCAATTTGTTCTTTTGTGCTTTGGATGTTTCATGTTTCCTTTGAATGGGCTCCATGGTTTTTCTTTCTTTGTTTCGTGGCTGCTGTGAGAAGATGAATCTCAGGGTTGTATACTACATACATACTTTGATAAGAAATGTACTTTGAATCTTTGTTGTGTTCTGTGTTGTACTGCCCAGCATTCTGGATATGCTATGTTGGCACTGGAATGTGTGACAACACGTGCGGGCTGCCCCCAGCACGTCCTTGGGCATGTTGGTTGTTTTGCAAATGGCACATTTTAGTGTTTGTTTTGAAGTACATTTGATGTATTAATCAGCAGCACCTCCACTTCCTGAGGAGACTGAGGCTCCCCCACTATCTCCAACTGAATTTTACAGGAGCACCATTGAGAGCATCCTGACAAGTTGCATTTCCATCTGGTATGGGAGCAGCAGAGCGTTAGACCGGAAACAGGACACTTAGTATTATTAAGGATCTCGCCCATCCATCCAGTATCGTCCTCGATTCTCTACCATCAGGCAGGAGGCTCTGATGCATAAAGACAAGATTCGGAGCAAGAAGGCTGCGAGTGGAACAGCTAAGGATTTCCAGAGCGAAGGCATTTTACTATTCGGGGTAAAAGAGAGGCAAGACTGTGCAGGCGGGTGACGTCAGCCAGTGGAGTGGGAAAAGTTTAAAAAGACTGCCATATCCAGCAGGCAGCAGAGTGATGGGGCTTTGGCTCAATGGGCTTTGGCGGTAACAAGGAGAGTCTGTGTTAATTGCAGACAGGAAGTATCTGTGTGAGGCTGGTTTTCTGTGCTCGGTGTCAGATGTGGGAGGTCCTGGTGTCTCCCAGCTTCCTGGACAGCCATATCTGCACCCGGTGTGTCGAGCTGCAGCTCCTAAGGGACCACGTTAGGGAACTGGAGATGCAGCTCATTGACCTTTGCCTGGTCAGGGAAAGCGAGGAGGTGATAGAAAGGAGTTATAGGCAGTTGGTCACACCATGGCATCGGGAGACAGCCAAGTGGGTAACAGTCAGGAGAGGGAAGGGGAAGTCAGGTACTAGAGAGTACCCCTGTGGCTGTACCCCTTGACAATAAGTACGCCTGTTTGAGTACTGTTGAGGGGGACAGCCTACCTGGGAGAAGCAACAGTGGTCGTGCTTCTGACACAGAGTCCGGCCCCGTGGCTCAGAAGGGTAGGGAAAGGAAGAGGAAGGCAGTAGTAATAGGGAACTCCATAGTTAGGGGGTCAGACAGGCAATTCTGTGGATGCAGGAAAGAAACTCAGATGGTAGTTTGCCTCCCAGGTGCCAGGGTCCAAGATGTTTCAGGTTGCATTCACGATATCCTGACATGGGAAGGGGAACAGCCAGAGGTCGTGGTACATATTGGTACCAATGACATAGGCAGGAAAAGGGAAGAGGTCCTGAAAACAGACGACAGGAGTTAGGAAGGAAGTTGAGAAGTAATCTCAGGCCTGTGCCACGTGACAGTGAGAATACGAATTGAATGAGGTGGTGGATAAATGCGTGGATCAGGGATTGGAGCAAGGGGCAGGGATTCAGATTTCTGGATCATTGGGACCTCTTTTGGGCAGGTGTGACCTGTACAAAAAGGGCGGATTGCACTTGAATCCCAAGGGGGACCAATATCCTGGCAGAGAGGTTTGCTAAGGCTGCTGGGGAGAGTTTAAACTAGAATTGTTGTGGGGTGGGAACCGAACTGGAGAGACTGGAGAAGAAGCAGTTGGCTCACAAATAGAGAAAGCCTCTAGACAGTGTGAGAGGGAGGATAGGTAGGTGACAGAGAAGGGTCATGCTCAGACTGAAGGCTTGAGAAGTGTCTACTTTAACGCAAGGAGTACTGTGAACAAATCGAATGAGCTTAGAGCGTGGATCAGTACTTGGAGCAATGATGTGGTGACCATTACAGAGACTTGGTTGGCTCAGGGACAGGAATGGTTACTTCAAATGCCAGGTTTTAGATGTTTCAGAAAGGACAGGGAGGAGGCAAAAGAGGTGGGGGCGTGGCACTGTTGATCAGAGATAGTGTCACAGCTGCAGAAAAGGTGGACATCATGGAGAGATTGTCTATAGAGTCTCTGTGGGTGGAGGTTAGGAACAGCAAGGGGTCAATAATTTTACTGGGCATTTCTTATAAGCCGCCCAATAGTAACAGGGATATCAAGGAGCAGATACGGAAACTGATCCTGGAAAGGTGTAATAATAAGTTGTCGTGATGGAAAATTTTAATTTCCCAAATATTGATTGGCATCTCCCTAGAGCAAGGGGTTTAAATGGGGTAGAGTTTGTTAGGTGTGTTCAGGAAGGTTTCTTGACACAATATATAGATAAGCCTACTAGAGGAGAGACTGTACTTGATTTGGTATTGGGAAATGAACCTGGTCAGGTGTTGGATCTTTCAGTGGGAGAGCATTTTGGAGATAATGTTCATAACGCTATCTCCTTTACAAGGTTCAGACAGCTAGGTAACATTAGAGATCTAGAAGATTATAAGGCTAACAGGAAGGAGTTTAAAAAGGAAATTAGTAGAGCCAGAGGGGGTCATGAGAAGGCCTTGGCGGGCAGGATTAAAGAAAATCCCAAGGCATTCTATAAGTATGTGAAGAGCAAGAGGATAAGACGTAAAAGAATTGGACCTATCAAGTGTGACAGTGGGAAAGTGAACTGAAGGAAATAGCAGAGGTACTTAATGAATACTTTACTTCAGTATTCACTACGGAAACTGATCTTGGTGATTGTAGTGATGATTCCAGCGGATTGAAAAGCTGGAGCACCTAAATATTAAGAAAGAGGATGTGTTGGAGCTTTTTGGATAGCATCAAGTTGGATAAGTTGCCAGGGCAGGATGAGATGTACCCTAGCCTACTGTGGGAGGCGAGGGAGCAGATTGTTGAGGCTCTGGCAATGATCTTGGCATCATCAATGAGGACAGAAGAGGTTCCAGAGGATTGGAGGGTTGCGGATGTCGTTCCTTTATTCAGTAAAGGGAGTAGAGATAGCCCAGGAAATTATAGACCAGTGAGTGTTACTTCAGTAGTTGGTAAGTTGATGGAGAAGATCCTGAGAGGCAGGATTTATGAACATTTGGAGAGGTATAATATGATTAGGAATAGTCAGCATGGCTTTGTCAAGGGCAGGTCGTGCTTTATGAGCCCGATTGAATTTTTTGACGATGTGACTAAACAAATTGATGAAGGAAGGGCAGTAGATGTAGTGTATATGGGTTTCAGCAAGGCATTTGACAAGGTACCCCATGCAAGGCTTATTGAGAAAGTAAGGCGGCGCGGGATCCAAGGGGACATTGCTTTGTGGATCCAGAACTGTCTTGCCCACAGAAGGCAAAGAGTGGTTGTAGACAGGTCATATTATGCATGGAGGCCAGTGACCAGTGGCTTGCCTCAGGGTTCTGATCTGGGAACTTAATTCTTCGTGATTTTTATAAATGACCTGGATGAGGAAGTGAAGGGATGGGTTAGTAAGTTTGCTGATGACACCACAAAGGTTGGAGGTGTTGTGGACAGTGTGGAGGACTGTCAGAGGTTACAGCAGGACATTGATAGGATGCAAAACTGGGCTGAGAAGTGGCAGATGGAGTTAAACCCAGATAAGTGTGAAGTGGTTCATTTTGGTAGGTCAAATATGATGGCAGAATATAGTATTAATGTTAAGACTCTTGGCAGTGTGGGGGATCAGAGGGATCTTGGGCTCCGAGTCCATAGGATGCTCAAAACAGCTGCACAGGCTGACTCTGTGGTTAAGAAGGCATACGGTGTATTGGCCTTCATTAATCGTGGAATTGACTTTAGGAGCCCAGAGGTAATGTTGCAGCTATATAGGACCCTGGTCAGACCCCACTTGGAGTACTGTGCTCAGTTCTGGTCGCCTCACTACAGGAAGGATCTGGAAGCCATAGAAAGGGTGCAGAGGAGATTTACAAGGATGTTGCCTGGATTAAAGAGCATGTCTTAAGAAAACAGTTTGAGTGAACTCGGCCTTTTCTCCTTGGAGCGATGGAGGATGAGAGGTGACCTGATAGAGGTGTATAAGAAGATGAGGGGCATTGATCGTGTGGATAGTCAGAGGCTTTTGCCCAGGGCTGAAATGGTTGCTGCAAGAGGACACAGGTTTAAGGTGCTGGGGAGTAGGTACAGAGGAGATGTCACGTTAAGTTTTTTTACGCAGATTGGTGAGTGTATGGAATGGGCTGCCAGCAATGGTGGTGGAGGCGGACACGATGGGATCTTTTAAGAGACTTTTGGATAGGTACATGGAGCTTAGAAAAATATAGGGCTATGGGTAAGCCTATTAATTACTAAGGTAGGGATATGATCGGCACAACTTTGTGGACCGAAGGGCCTGTATTGTGTTGTTGGTTTTCTATGTTTCTATGTTGAAAAACGATCAGGATGGGAAAACAGCTTTCCCCTGCCACATCACGTTCAAAATGTCACTGGATTATTTGTACTATATTCTACAGTATTTAATTTATGCCATTTACTTTGATTCTGTGTGTTATGTGTACTGTGGTTTATACCCTGGTTTGGAGAAACATTGCTTTGTTTGACTTGTTATGTACCCCTAGGGTTCATGTTTTCTGTGGACTTCTGCTTTAAAATGTCGGGAGAATGAGACTGGCTTTTGGACACTGTATGAGCTGTTATTGAGAGAGGCAAAGAATGCTCGAAAGATTGATGTTATGGTTTCTCTACAAGCTTGTTTACCTTTCTACAAGGACACTTGCCTGCTTGTAAAACTCTTGCAGAGAGAGGAGGGTGGAGCAGGTTGATGGACAGCTGGTGTCCAACATGTGGAGATAAATACCACGTCAGCTGCTGGACACAGAAAGACACACAGTTTCGGACACTGGATGAGCTTGTTGTGCCCACAGAAAGGTGGAGTTTTGGAGGATCGATTCGGGGGAAATCGATCAGTGGCTCTCGCAGTGCAGAAAAGGTGTGACCAGTGGGGAGTTATTTGTGTGTCCAACCCTGGCCTGGGTTGATAATTCCACCATGGAAGAATGGTCGCCTTTGTTTTGTGGTCACATTTGGTGACTTTAACGGAAGAGAAGAGGGGAGAGGAAGGTTTGAAACAGAAGAAACCTAGTGACAAAAAGGTCACTGTTTGGACTCTTCTCCTCTGTAGCCCATAAGGGTGAGTTTGAGTTCCATTTGAATACGAAGGTGTGACTGTCACGTAGTTAATCCACAGGAGTCGGTTCTCTGGTGAGGGGGAAACCTTTGTGATTACCTTGTGTGTTACCCTTGTTTGGGTGTGGTAGTTCACTGAAGAAAGGCAACCCTGTGGCAAATCACTGTAGGAGTTATTTCATATGTTGTGAAACTGGATAAGTGGCTATCACAGTTGTGTGTTTGGGGTAACCTTGTGTAGAAACTACCTGTGTGATAATCCTGGACTGGGTTGGTAGTTTCTACCATTTGAAGATGGTACCTCAGTGATGGCTACTGTTGGTGATAATCCATAGGTGGATGCTGTTTGAGTTTCCTGTGGCCACCACTTTGGAATGATCCGTAGCTGAATTTGGGTGTGGTACCACTTGCATTGAAAAGATATTTGTTGAAGATAACTGTCAGTGATGTCAGTGTGTGGAGTGGAACAACTTCGGAAGATAAAACCTACTGTTATTATTTTGGAATATGGACATAATTGCCTTCTCACAACATACACCCTTGGATTACAAATCTCTCTCTCCCCCTCTCTACCTCAAACCGAACTGAACTCTCTTCATCATCGTAAGACTATATCCATCCACCCCTGGGTCCTACATATATATATATTTATACTAACCTATTTATAGTACTGTATTGCATAGTTACTAATAAACACTTAGTTATTAGCAATACCAATGTGTTTTCCATTTCTGCTGGTTCTTTTACCCGTCACGGGGTACGTGACAGACTGTATACATGTATATAGGGTAGTTAAATGCCCATAAATTTGACTTGAAAAGACTTCCTCCACGTATTTTTTTAAGTTGGGGAATAAAGCCCCAGCCTTTCAGTTTTCTCTAATACTTTGTTGGATTTGGTATCGGCTGTATAGACAGCCCAGTAGCATAGTGGTTAGCTCAAATCTTTCCAGTACCAGCCATCCGGGTTTCAAGTCCCATCACTGCCTGGATTATATTTGTATATCCTCCCTTTGACTGCAAGAGTTTCCTCCATGTGCTCCAGTTTCCTCCCACAGTCCAAGGATGGAGGTTAATTGGCCTTTGTAAATTGTCCCATGATTAGGTTAGGATTCAATTAGGGGTGGGGGGTGGAGCTCAAAGGGTCTATTCTGCATTGTATTTCATTAAATAAATATAACAATTGTTTACCCAGAGACTCTACAGTACATTCATTCGTTTTTTTTTACCAAACTCTGATGTTATGGTGTATAAATGAATTAATTTCGGCCATTTGGCACATTCAGGTGTAATTGCAGCTTGCTCGTCATACGGGATAGGGGGCGCCACAGCTCCTGAAATTACACCCTTGTTATCGCTTGCACCGTCTACTTGTTAGTCATTGGGACCCAAATCCCGCCTACCGTTCGTCACTCGATTGGATATAGCGGGTCGCAATCACGAAGTTGATTGGACAGAGCAATTGACAATCAATCTCCATCGGACGGAGTCACTTTCAGTTGAGTACGGCCTCTTGGTTTTAATGTCTTGTGGTTTGTAAATGGATAACTTTTGGTTACAAATTTGAAAACTCATGTTCGCTCTGTGACTATAAGGTTGGTGGCAATTACGGTTTCACCTAACCTATTACCGAAAGCTCGGCAATTTAGTCCTTAATAGCTGGGGTTCGGCTCGTGCTCGGTATCAACCAGAGCTTCTCCTTCACGCCTCAATCCTACAACCAGAGCCTCTCTCCCCCCGCCTCAATCCTACAATCACACTGCTCGCTGCTTTATTTGACTGATTTCCATTCAACCTTGCCCAACCATTCTGTCGTCGCAGCTTCCCCTTTGTTTGGGTTTGGCTCCATAACACCCGTTGCTGCCGACTCACCGGTCGCTCGTTCCTTCAGCAGCATTCAACGTGACTTGCACTCTCAGTATAGCCTCCAATCAGAACACGCAGCTCCGCCTCGTGCTCGCAGTTCCTCCAATCAAAGCTCGCCATTCCACATTGCGCTCTTGATTTCTCCGATCGGAGCTCGCCTCTTCGCATCGCGCTCTTGATCCACTAATCAAAGCTTCGCGGTCTTGTTCCACCAATCAGAGGTCGCCGCTCCGCAATGTGCTCCAATCAGAGTACGCTTGATCCCGCGCGCGTCGGCTCGTGCTCTTGCTCCTTGGGCTTCAAGTTGACAGCTTTTGTTCTTCCAATACGGTCCGCATCGTGATAATGGCGGGCCGCCGAGTCACGCAACTTCACACAGAAAAAGCTGCAGGACCTCGGGGTCGGGCAGCATCTGTGAACAGTAGACGTTTCAGCAGGACAGTTCATCTACCTCCATAGATGTTCCCTAACCTGCTGAGTTCTTCCAGCATTTTGTGTGTAGCAACGGCTTTACTACATCTGCAGAATTTTCTGTCCATAGAATCAAAATCAGATTTAATATCACCGGCATGTGTTCAGAAATTTGTTGTTATGCAGCAATAATACAACACCATACATAATACCTTAACCTAATTTACAGTTTTCAGTGTGTGTGTGCTGACTGAGTTCACAACTTTCTGCAGCTTATTTCAATCCTTTGCAGCAGTTACCCCCACACCCGCATACCAGACAGTGATGCAGCCACTTGGAATATCTGTAGAAAATTGCGAATCATTCAGCAAAGAAACTGGATATTTGGCCAACCAGTCCATTCCAATCAAGATTCCCACTGAAACCATTTCCATCTGACCTCTTTTGACCAATACATCTTCACTTTTCAAGTCACTTTTATTGTCATTTTGACCATAACTACTGGTACAATACATAGTAAAAATGAGACAATGTTTATCAGGACCATGGTGTTACATGACACAGTACAAAAACTAGACTGAACTATGTAAAAATAAACCACAGAGAAAGCTACACTAGACTACAGACCTACACAGGACTGCATAAAGTGCACAAAAACAGTGCAGGCATTACAATAAATAATAAACAGGACAATGGGGCAGTAAGGTGTAAGTCCAGGCTCTGGGTATTGAGGAGTCTGCTAGCTTGGGGGAAGAAACTGTTACATAGTCTGGTCGTGAGAGCCCGGATGCTTCGAAGCCTTTCCCCAGACAGCAGAGGGAGAAGAGATTGTATGAGGGGTGCGTGGAGTCCTTCATAATGCTGTTTCCTTTGTGGATGCAGAGTGCAGTGTAAATGTCCGTGATGGCGGGAAGAGAGACCCCGATGATCTTCTCAGCTGACCTCACTGTCCACTGAAGGGTCTTGCGATCCGAGATGGTGCAATTTCCGAACCAGGCAGTGATGCATCTGCTCAGGATGCTCTCAATACAACCCCTGTAGAATGTGATGAAGATGGGGGGTGGGAGATGGACTTTCCTGAGCCTTCGCAGAAAATAGAGACGCTGCTGGGCTTTCTTTGCTATGGAGCTGGTGTTGAGGGACCAGGTGAGATTCTCCGTCAGGTGAACACCAAGAAATTTGCAAGAAATACCAAGAAATCCATTTAAACCTTTCCTATCCATATATCTGTCCCAATAGTTTTTAAATAGTATTACTAAACCTGCCTCAACCATCTCTCCTGGCAGCTTATTGTATACAGTATACAGACCACTCTCTGGCTGAGGAATTGCCCCCCTCCCCCAGGTTCATACTAAATCTCTCCTTCGCACCTTAAACCTATACCCTCTAGTTCTCAGATGAAAGGTCTCAACCTGAAGCATTGTGAGTCCATTTCTCTCCATATTTGATGCCTAGTGTGTAGAGTTCCTCAGTACTATGAGTGTTGCTCCAGGTTCCAGCAACTTCTGCCACTGGATTCTCCACCCTACCAAATAAAACTGGGTGCATCCATCATAACTTTGCCCCTTGTGATCTTGTTTAGATATAGAGCACGGAACAGTCCCTTCCAACACAAGGTGCCATGCTACCCAGCAACCCAGCTGGATAACAGCCTCTCCCCCCCAGGCTGTGAGACCTCTGAACCCCCTGCTACCTCCCAGTACACATTACTTATGACAGTGCCAGCAGCAGTCATACTGTTGTGCATTTTACTGCATGTTGTATTTGTACTTTATGGCCACTTGTAAATCTACAGAATACTTTTTTGTCAGTTGAAAGTTCAGAGTAAATGGGATTATCAAAGTACATAGATATCACCACAGACAGCCTAAGTTTCATTTAATTGTGGGCATAATCAATAAATCTCTAGAATAGTAACTCTAACAGGATCAATGAAAGATCAACCAGACTGCATATGCAACTATAAATAAATAGCAATAAATATCGAGATCATGAGGTAATGAGATAAAGAGTCCTTAAAATGAGATCATTGGTTGTGGGAACATTTCAGTGATGGGGCAAGTGTGTGAAGTTATCCCCTTTTATTCAAGAGCCTGATGATTAACTGTTCTTGAACCTGGTGGTGTGAGTCCTGAGGCTCTTGTACCTTCTACTTGATGGCAGCAGTGAGAAGAGATCATGGCCTGGGTGGTGGGGTCCTTGATGATGGACATTGCTTTCCTATGACAGTTTGATTTATCGTTAATATTATTATATTTAGTATGCGATATATGTTCTCTGTTTTTGCACCTTTTTCCTGATGAATGTTGTTTAGCTGTAAGTATGTGTACAATTGTATGACAATGAACTTGAATTTGAACTGGACAAGAGAGGGAATAGAAGAAGGTCCAGTAGGAACATTAACTGAATAAGGAGTTCTTGAGCAATTGCTATCTGAAATCTAAAATCATGATGAAATATAAACATCTCGTGACAATGGCATTTTCAGGAGTGCCTTCAATCGGCACCAACCCAAATGCATTGCCCCGTCAGTTTCGTAATACTGCCCCTAATCTTGTACAGGCCCTCCTTGTATTAGATGGCTACTACACCTCCTGAAATCAAATCAAGTTTAATTATCATTCACCCATACGTGGATACAACCAAATGTAACAGTGTTCCTCTGGGCCAAGGTGCAAAACATACACAGCACATTCAAAACAGCGAGAAAAAAAAACAGTCACGCAAAAATGTTGTCCAAGACATTGAGTGACATGTCCTGCCAATTGATGGTATAGTTCCCGGCAATCCAGCCTGTCATTCCACAGATCAAACACTGGAGGGCCCCACTGACGGGATGTTGGGCCAAGATGCAGGGCTGGTCTCTTCACCCTGAATGGGAAACTTCCAGTCACAAATCTCTGAACTTCCTTTCCCTGAGCGGAGTGCCCTAGATATCTCCTCTTTGGCTTGTAAACACCCAAATTGTGCACAAACCAATGTTTAGGAGACCAGCGGGATGGACATGCAGGGCAGCAGGCATCTTCTGCTGGGTGGGAGCTTGGTCTGTGGCCACGTTAGCAACTTGCAGTCGGTTAACTTCCAGTTACAAACAGTTCTCAGGAATGGAGCCCTAACATTAACCTGTAAAGGACCTGTATGCAAACGCATTATCAAGAGTAGTCCTGCTTGTTGACCAAGGATCTTTAACCTGTTATGTGTGATGAGAAAACCAGATGGAGATGGGGTCCAGAGTTGACCCCCTTGTGAACTATGCTGCTAACGAGAGAGATGAAGAGGGGGTGGAGGCATCCTGTTGCAGATGGGAGAGAGAGAGAGAGACAAGGTCGGTCTCTCTCTCTCTCTCTCTCTCTCTCCTCCTCCCTCTCCCTCTCCCTCTCTTCACAACAGCAACTACCTTGACTTACACTGAACTGAACTCTGCATTATCTTAAGACTATTCATTAACCCCTAGACTATGATACAGCTTGGTTTTGATTCTTATTCCTACACTTCTGTATTTATCATTGCTAACCTGTTTTATATCTATATTTGCATTTTTGATACTGTATCACTTAGTTTACTAATAAACACCTTTAGTTACAGTATCACTGGACTCCAACATATCATTCCATTTCTGCTGGTTTGGTAACCCGGTCACGGGGTACATGACAAGCCTTTTATTAGAGATATTTTGGTGAATTAATCAAACATTAGAATTGAAGTTAAATGTTTAAATCAGGTTGCCATTAGAGGTCCTCATCCCTGGATCCCTCAGAGTTGTCACACAATTTGAGAGAGTGGTTAAGAAGGCAGATGGCGTGTTAGCCTTTATTAGTCAAGGGACTGAGTTGAAGAGTCCATAGGAGCGGAATTAGTCCATTTGGTCCATCGAGTTTGCTCCTCCATTTCATCATGGCTGATCCATTTCCCTCGCTGCCCCAATCTTCTGCCTTCTTCCCGTTTCCCTTCATGTCCTGACTAATCAAGAATCTATCAATCTCTGTCTTAAATATACATAATGACTTGATCTCCACAGCCGCTTCTGGCAATGAATTCCACAGATTTACCACTCTCTGGCTGAAGAAATTCCTCCTCATCTCCATTCTAAAGTCATGAGGTAATGTTGCAGCTCTATGAAGCTCTTGTTTGACCACCTTTGGAGTATTGTGTTCAGTTCTGGTCACCTCATTACAGGAAGGATGTGGATGCTTTAGAGAGGGTGCAGAGGAGATTTACCAGGGTGCTGTCCAGATTAGAGAGCGTCATTTATGAGCAAGCTAGTGTCTTTTTCTTTGGAGCAGGGGTTCCCTTTCCCAACCTCTTTTATGCCATGAACCCCTACGATTAATTGAGGGGTCCATGGACTCCAGGTTGGGAACCCCTGAGTGAAGGGTGATAGGAGGTGACTTGATAGATGTGAATTACATTATAAGAGGCATCAATAGTGTGTACAGCTGGCATCACTTTCTTCAGGCGGAAATAGATATTACGGGAGGGTATAATTTTGAAGTGATTGGACTAAAGTATGGGGGGGTAGGCAAACATCAGAGACAGGCTTTTTACACAGAGAATGGTGGGTGTGGAATGCTCTGCCGGCGTGGTGGTAGAGGGAGGTACATTTGGGAGATTTATGAGACTTTTAGATGGCCCTCCATTTTTCTTTCATTCCTGTGCCTATGTGGGAGGGAAGGGTTAGATTGATCTTGGAGTAGGCTAAAAGGTTGGCACAACAACATGAGCTGAAGGACCTGTACTGTGCTGTACCATGCTTCATAAAGTCAAGAAGCAATATTGCAAATAGATTTAATTGTTTCTTATGAATTTATAGGTTCACTTCAGTGACTGATGAACGGCCCTACCTATTTTGAAAGGCATATGTTACATTCTTCAGTTTGAGTTTGCTATGGCTGCTCCGAATGATGGTCCTTGTGATCTGGAGCCCTTCCGTGTGGTTCAGGTTCGTCTGTACCTCATATTCGATGAAGAATACGGGAGTTACTCTCCTGCTGGTCTAAGTAGATATGTTAAATTCTAAAAGAGGAATTTCTTTAGCCAGAGGGTGGTGAAACTGTGGAAGTCATTACCACAGGTGGCTGTGGAGACCAAGTCATTGGATATATTTAAGGCAGATAGATTCTTGGTTGGTCAGGGCATGAAGGGATACAGGGAGAAGGCAGAAGATGGGAGATGGGAGCTGAGAGGGGAATTGATCAGCCACGATGAAGTGACAGAACAGATTCAATGGGCTAATTCTGCCCCTGTGTCTTATGTTCTTGTGGTTTAGCTTGTATTTGGTGTCACTCACATTGTTTGCTGGTGAAATGACTGCACTTGGGTTCACTATTGTTCCTTTGTTGTTTCTTACATACTAGAGCACTGCAGGATGCGTAAACTCATTCCCTCTCCATCTTCTGATTGAGTGAATCCTGTGGGAATTGAGTCACGGCTTCATGCTTTGAGTTGTTGAGGGTTACAGCATGGGTGGCAGGGTGCAGATACGTATCTACCAAAGGAGGTGTAAAGCATTTCATTCCTCCGCTATTCAGCAGGTCACCCTTGAGCAGGTGCTGCACCTACTTAACCCTCCCCATCCCCCCCCCCCCCCCCCCACTGGGTATCAGGGTCATGTGAAGCCATGGCAGCAGGTGCATATCACAAGTCCTGGCATTGCGACCATTGATGGTAGGCAGACAAACTCTGAAGAGTATTGATTATGACTGGGGTGGGGGAGGGATGGTTACTGTCTTGTAAAGATACTGCCGAGAAGAAGACAATGGCAAACCACTTATGTAGTAAATTTGCCAAGACCAATCACTGTCATGGAAAGACCAGATCATCCACGTCATACAACACGGCATATAACGAACGAACAGCATAGTGGATAGGCCCTTCATTCCGAAGTCTGCACCAATTATTAATAACTGATTTACGTTAATCCAGTATTAATCCCATTTTTCAGTGTCCTCACTTTTGAAGTTTTTTTTTGTAGCAGCAGTAGTGCAATACATAAAATTACTACAAAATTGTGCCAAGTTTTAGACACCTTAGCTACATCTATGTGCTTTATGTACATGTGACAAATAAAAATAATTTTTTTCAGAATATAAAGATAAATGTAAAAGATAAAGATAAGCAGATGGAGTACTGTATCTGGAATTGTGTGGTCTTGCACCTTGGTGGAAGAAATAAAAGCACAGACTATTTTCTAAACGGGGAGAAAATTCAGAAATCTGAGGTGCAAGGAATCTTGGGAGGCTTATGCAGGATTCTCTAAGGTTAACTTACAGGCTGAGTTGGTGGTGAGGAAGGCGAATGCCATGTTAGCATTCATTGTGAGAGGATTTAAAAGCAAAGGTATGATGTTGAGATTTTATAAGACACTCGAGACAGTTCGAATATCGTGACTAGTTTTGGCCCCTTATCTAAGAAATGATCTGCTGACATTAGAGAGTTCACTTGGAGGAGATTCATGAAAATGATTCTGGGATTGAAAGGCTTATCACATGAGGAGCGTTTGGTGGCTCTAGGCCTATACTTTCTTCAATTTAGAAGAATGAGGAGGTGAATCGCATTTAAGCCCATGGAATGTTGAAAGGCCTAGAGGGAGTGGATGTGGAGAGGATGTTTTCTATGGTGGGGGTGTCTAGGACCAAAGGACACAGCCTCAGGATAGAGGGACATAATTTAGAGTGGAGGTGAGGAATTTCTTTAGCCAGATTGTGGTGAATCTGGAATTCATTGTCACAGGTGGCTGAGGTGGCCAAGTCATTGGGTGTATTTAAGGCACAGGCTGATAGACTCTTCATTAGTCAGGGAATAAAGTGTTACAGGGAGAAGACAAGATATTGGAGCTGAGATGGAAAATGAAGCAGTCACGATAAAATGGCAGAGCAGACTTGATGGGCTGACTGGCCTAATTCTGCTCCTTTGTCTTATGGTCTACATCAAAACATATAGTGAAATGCATCATTTGCATCAATGACCAACATGGTTCCAGGATGTGCTTGGGACAGCCCGTAAGTGTCACTGTGCTTTCAACACCAACATAGCATTCACACAACTCACTAACACTAACCTGTACGTCTTTGGAAGCAGCTTGACTTGACTATTACATTCCCAACTTTATCACCATGGCTGAAGAAAACCCCTCACCCGAGACCCTACCCCTCCCTGAACATCCCATACACCCTAACGTAAGTACTAATATCACAGTAACAATTGACTAGAGAGAATCTTGCTTACAGTGTCTGTCCTAAACTATGTAGAAATTATTTTCTTTTCGTTTCTGGCTGTAGTGCTAACTCTTGCCTACACTCAGAAATGTGAACCAAGGATGTCCTGTAGTTCCTCAGACTAGGGGCTGTTCTTCAGGTGTTTGCCAGTTGAATTTGGGTGCTGGTCTGCAGTTGATGGCCACCCATCTGCTTTCTAAACTAAACGTTCAGCTTAGTTCAATTCAGTTCAGTTCAATTTAGTGCTCTGTCATTCAATCTCACAGAGGCAGTCTCTTCCGATCAAAATTGCACAAAATAGCAATTTTTAAATAAGAGCCAGAGATCAGAAACACATCATACTGTTGGGGGAGATGTCTCATTAGGGGAAGGCAGCAGCAGCCGAGTTCATTGCACCATGGGTGGCTCTGTGGCACAGGAGGGAAGGGAAAGGAGTGGAAGAGCTATAGTGATAGGGGATTCGATTGTAAAGGGAATAAATAGGCGTTTCTGCGGCCGCAAATGAGACTCCAGGATGGTATGTTGCCTCCCTGGTGCAAGGGTCAAGGATGTCTCTGAGCGGCTGCAGGACATTCTGGAATGGGAGGGTGAACAGCCAGAGGTCGTGGTGCACATAGGTACCAACGATATAGGTAAAAAAATGGGATGAGGTCCTACAAGGTGAATTTAGGGAGTTAGGAGATAAACTAAAAAGTAGGACCACAAAGGTAATAATCTCTGGATTACTACCAGTGCCACGTGCTAGTCAGAGTAGAAATAGGAGGATATTTCAGATGAATACGTGGCTTGAAAAATGGTGCAAGGGGGAGGGATTCAAATTTCTGGGGCATTGGAACCAGTTCTGGGGGAGGTGGGACTGGTATAAACAGGACGGTCTGCACCTGGGCTGGACTGGAACCAATGTCCTAGGGGGAGCGTTTGCTACTGCTGTTCAGGAGGATTTAAACTAATGTGGCAGGGGGATGGGAACAAGTGCAGAGAGACAGAGGGGCGTAAAATGAGGGTAGAAGCAAAAAGTAGTAAGGTGAAAAGTAAAAGTGGCAGACAGGCAAATCCAGGGCAAAAAGCAAAAAGAGCCACTTTTCAACATAATTGTATAAGGGCTAAGAGTGTTGTAAAAACAAGCCTGAAGGCTTTGTGTGTCAATGCGAGGAGCATTCATAACAAGGTGGATGAATTGAATGTGCAGATAGTTATTAATGAATATGATATAGTTGGGATCACAGAGACATGGCTCCAGGGTGACCAAGGATGGGAGCTCAACATCCAGAGATATTCAATATTCAGGATGGATAGACAGGAAAGAAAAGGAGGTGGGGTAGCATTGCTGGTTAGAGAGGAGATTAACGCAATAGAAAGGAAGGACATTAGTCTGGAGGATGTGGAATCGATATGGGTAGAGCTGCATAACACTAAGGGGCAGAAAACGCTGATGGGAATTGTGTACAGGCCACCTATCAATAGTAGTGAGGTTGGGGATGGCATTAAACAGGAAATTAGAAATGCGCGCAATAAAGGAACAATAGTTATATTGGGTGACTTCAATCTACATATAGATTGGGTGAACCAAATTGGTAAGGGTGCTGAGGAAGAGGATTTCTTGGAATGTATGCAGGATGGTTTTCTGAACCAACATGTCGAGGAACCAACTAGAGAGCAGGCCATTCTAGATTGGGTATTGAGCAATGAGGAAGGGTTAGTTAGCAATCTTGTCCTGTGAGGCCCCTTGGGTAAGAGTGACCATAATATGGTGGAATTCTTCATTAAGATGGAGAATGACATAGTTAATTCAGAAACAAAGGTTCTGAACTTAAAGAAGGGTAACTTTGAAGGTATGAGACGTGAATTAGCTAAGATAGACTGGCAAATGATACTTAAAGGGTTGACGGTGGATATGCAATGGCAAGCATTTAAAGATCGCATGGATGAACTACAACAATTGTTCATCCCAGTTTGGCAAAAGAATAAACCAGGGAAGGTAGTGCACCCGTGGCTGACAAGGGAAATTAGGGATAGTATCAAGTCCAAAGAAGAAACATATAAATTAGCAAAAAAAAGCGGCACACCTGAGGACTGAGAGAAATTCAGAGACCAGCAGAGGAGGACAAAGGGCTTAATTAGGAAAGGGATAAAAGATTATGAGAGAAAAGCTGGCAGGGAACATAAAAAATGACTGTAAAAGCTTTTATAGATATGTGAAAAGAAAAAGATTGGTCAAGACGAATGTAGGTCCTTTACAGTCAGAAACAGGTGAATTGATCATAGGGAACAAAGACATGGCAGACCAATTGAATAACTACTTTGGTTCTGTCTTCACTAAGGAGGACATAAATAATCTTCCGGAAATAGTAAGGGACCGAGGGTCTAGTGATATGGAGGAACTGAGGGAAATACATGTTAGTAGGGAAGTGGTGTTAGGTAAATTGAAGGGATTAAAGGCAGATAAATCCCAAGGGTCAGATGGTCTGCATCCCAGAGTGCTTAAGGAAGTAGCCCAAGAAATAGTGGATGCATTAGTGATAATTTTTCAAAACTCCTTAGATTCTGGATTAGTTCCTGAGGATTGGAGGGTGGCTAATGTAACCTCACTTTTTAAAAAAAGCAGGGAGAGAGAAACCGGGGAATTATAGACCAGTTAGTCTGACATCGGTGGTGGGGAAAATGCTAGAGTCGGTTATCAAAGATGTGATAACAGCACATTTGGAAAGAGGTGAAATCATCGGACAAAGTCAGCATGGATTTGTGAAAGGAAAATCATGTCTGATGAATCTTATAGAGTTTTTTAAAGATGTAACTAGTAGAGTGGATAGGGGAGAGCCAGTGGATGTGGTATATTTAGATTTTCAAAAGGCTTTTGACAAGGTCCCACACAGGAGATTAGTGTGCAAACTTAAAGCACATGGTATTGAGGGTATGGTATTGATGTGGATAGAGAATTGGTTGATAGACAGGAAGCAAAGTGTGGGAGTAAATGGGACCTTTTCAGAATGGCAGGCAGTGACTAGTGGGGTACCGCAAGTCTCAGTGCTGGGACCCCAGTTGTTTACAATATATATTAATGATTTAGACGAGGAAATTAAATGCAGCATCTCCAAGTTTGCAGATGACACGAAGCTGGGCAGCAGTGTTAGCTGTGAGGAGGATGCTAAGAGGATGCAGGGTGACTTGGATAGGTTAGGTGAATGGGCAATTTCATGGCAGATGCAATTTAATGTGGATAAATGTGAGGTTATCCATTTTGGTTGCAAGAACAGGAAAACAGATTATTATCTGAACGGTGGCCGATTAGGAAAAGGGGAGGTGCAACGAGACCTGGGTGTCATTGTACACCAGTCATTGAAGGTGGGCATGCAGGTACAGCAGGCGGTGAAAAAGGCAAATGGTATGTTGGCATTCATAGCAAAAGGATTTGAGTACAGGAGCAGGGAGGTTCTACTGCAGTTGTACAAGGCCTTGGTGAGACCACACCTAGAACATTGTGTGCAGTTTTGGTCCCCTAATCTGAGGAAAGACATTCTTGCCTTAGAGGGAGTACAGAGAAGGTTCACCAGATTGATTCCTGGGATGGCAGGACTTTCATATGAAGAAAGACTGGATCAACTAGGCTTATACTCACTGGAATTTAGAAGATTGAGGGGGGATCTTATTGAAACATATAAAATTCTAAAGGGATTGGACAGGCTAGATGCAGGAAGGTTGTTTCTGATGTTGGGGAAGTCCAGAACGAGGGGTCACAGTTTAAGGGTAAAGGGGAAGCCTTTTAGGACCGAGATGAGGAAAAACTTCTTCACACAGAGAGTGGTGAATCTGTGGAATTCTCTGCCACAGTAAACAGTTGAGGCCGGTTCATTGGCTATATTTAAGAAGAAGTTAGATATGGCCCTTGTGGCTAAAGGGATCGGGGGTATGGAGAGAAAGCAGGTACAGGGTTCTGAGTTGGATGATCAGCCATGATCATACTGAATGGCGGTGCAGTCTCGAAGGGCCGAATAGCCTACTCCTACACCTATTTTCTATGTTTCTATAACATGAACTACAGAGTCCAATCCACAAACTGTGTTGATTAAACCTCTTCATTGTTGCATTTTTTTTACTATTGCTTCTTGTCTTCACAGATTGTGTCTTTAATTTACTGAGAAAGACATTGTTCGAATAAAGTTGAATGAATTATTCCATATCAAGGCTGACAACCTAAAGGAAAAGCTTCCATTCATATTGGCGCTTTTCAAGACTTCCAGATGTCCCAAACCAAGCATATCAAGACTACAGTTGCGAGAAGTATATCCAGCTGCAGCTTCCAACAATCCACCTTAAAGAGTTGGAGCTAGAATTGGATGAACTCTGAATCATTCGGCAGGCTGATGGGCTGAGAGATAAGACGTATAGAGAGGTAGTGTTATGTACCCCTAGGGTTCATATTGTCTGTGGACAATCACTAAAATGTCGGGAGAATGAGACTGACTTTTGGACACTGTTTGAGCTGTTACTAAGAGAGAGAGAGAGAGAGAGAGAGAGAGAGAGAGAGAGAGAGAGAGAGAGAGAGAGAGAGAGAGAGAGGCAAAGAATGCTTGGAAGATTGATGTTATGGTTTCTCTACAAGTTGTTTACCTTTCCCCAAGGACACTTGCCTGCTTGCAAAGTTCTTGCAGAGAGAGGAGGGCGGAGCAGGTTGATGGACAGCTGGTGTCCAACATGTGGGGATAAAAACCAGGTCCACTGTTACACAGGGACACCATTAGACACACAGTTTTGGACACTGAACGAGCTTTGGTGCACCCATATGAAGGTGGGTTCTTGGAGGATCGATTTGGAGAAACTGATCAGTGGCTCACAGTGTGTAAAGGTGCGACTGGTGGGGAATTATTTGTGTGTCCATCCTTGCCTAGGTGATAATTCCATCACTGAAGAACGGTCGTATGTGTTATGGTCATAATCGGTGACTACAACAGGATTTCGGAAGACAACAGGAAGATCGATGGCATCAGCTCAACTCTCTCTCTCTCTCTCTCTCTCACTGCGCTGGACGCCTCCCTCTCTGTCTCTTATTAGCAGCACAGTTCATAGGGTCTACTCTGGACCCCTTTACAAACTTGGGTTTGACCAAAGGTTGAGCGTGGTGTGACTAGTGTCCTGAGCTGTGTATATTTCAATGCAAGAGGTATTGTAAGAAAGGTGGGTGATAGTGCTGAAGATGAGATAGTTGGTTTACGAACAGAGGCAAAGTGTAGTAAGGACCGGCTGTTGATAGGGTAAAATCACATTCAACAGTATGAGTTGCAATGTAAAAGGTGGACAAAAATTGAATAGATGACTGAAGGTGTTATATTTGAATGCATGCTTTATATGGAATAAGGTCGATGAACTTGTAGCAGAGTTGCAGATTGGCATCTATGATGTTGCTGGCATCATTAAATCATAGCTGAAAGAAGATTATAGCTGGGAGCTTCAAGTCCAAGGATACACATTGTATTGAAAGGAGCGGTAGAAAGGCAGAGGGGATGGTGTGGCACTGTTGGTATAAATATAATGAAATCATTAGAAAAAGGTGACAAAGGGTTGGAAAGTGTTGAAAAATTGTGGATAGAGCTAAGGAACTGCAAGGGTAAAAAGACCCTGATGGGACTTGTATACAGTACCCCAAACAGTAGTAAGTATGTGGTCTACAAATAACAGCGGGAGATAGGGGCATTAGTCATAGGGGATTTCAATATACAGGTAGATTTGGAAAATCAGGTTGGTGCTGGAGGGGGAATTTCGAGAGTGCCTACAAGATGGCCTTTTTGAGCAGCTGATAGTTGAGCCCACTAGGGAATCAGCTATTCTAGATTGACTGTTGTGCAATGAACTAGAATTAATTAGGTAGAGCTTAAGGTAAAAGAACTGGAAGGGTCAAGTGATCATAATATGATCTAATTCACCCTGATCTTTGAGAAGAAGTTAAAGTCAGATGTATCAGTATTACAGTGGAGTAAATGGAATTACAAAGACATGAGTGGAGTTGGCCAGAATTGATTCGAAAACAACACTGGAAGGAATGACAGCAGAGCAGCAATGGCTGGATTTCTGGAAGCAATTCAAAAGGCACAGTTTGTATACATCCCAGGAAGGAAGTATTGTATTGGAAAGATGACATAACTGTGGCTAACAAGAGAAGTCAAAGCTAACATAAAAGCTAAAAAGGGGGCATCTAACAGAGCAAAAATTAGTGGGAAGTTAGAGGATTGGGAATCTTAAAAACCAACTTAAGGCAATTTAAAAGGTCATTAAGAAGGTAAAGATGGAATACAAAAGTAAGCTAGCCAGTAATATTAAAGAGGATACCAAAAGTTTCTTCAGATACATAAAGTGTAAAAGAGAAGTGAGAGTGGATAATAGACCATTCAAAAACGATGCTGGGGAGGTAGTGATGGGAGACAAGAAAACGGAGGATGAACTGAGTAAGTATTTTGCATCAGTCTTCACTGTGGAAGACACTAGCAGTTTGGTGGAAGTTCCTTATGTCAGGGATCATGGAGTGTGTGAAGTTACCATAACTAGAGAGAAGGTTCTTGGGAAACTGAAAAGTCTGAAGGTAGATAAGTCACCTGAAGCAGATAGTGGACACCCCAGGGTTCTGAAAGAAGTGGCTATAGAGATCATGAAGGCATTAGTAATGATCTTTTAAGAATCACTAGATTCTGGAATGATTCCAGAAAATAGGAAAATGTCACTGCGCCCTTTAAGAAAGGAGAGAGTCAGAAGAAAGGAAACTATAGTCTGACCTCATTGGTTGGGAAGATGTTGGAGTCGATTCTTAAGGATGAGGACTGAGGGTACTTGGAAGTACATGATAAAATAGGCCATAGTCAACATGGTTTCCTCAAGGGAAAATCTTCCTTGACAAATCATTAAGGACCCCCATCACCCAGGACATGCCTTGTTCTCATTGCTACCATTAGGGAGGAGGTGCTCAACAATTCAGGAACAGCTTTGTTCCCTCTGCCATCCAGTTTTAGAGTAGTCATTGTACCCATGAACGCTACCTCACTGCACTTTTCTCTCTTTGCACTGATTTCATTTAACATTTTACATATTATACTTGCTGTAATTTACAGTTTTTATTCTTATGTATTGCATTGTACTGCTAATGCATAACAAAAAATTTAATGACATGCACCAGTGATATTAATTCTGATTCTGGTTTAAACAGAAAGCTAGCATCTATTCATTTCCATTTCCATGCTCTTGTGTTTAATTAGCATTACCTTTATGTTTCTCCATTAGTTTCTGCTGTGCTTTCTTTCCTCTGCACTTTCTGGTCTCTCGTTTGTATCACTCATGTTCATTGGTTTATTCTCTGTTTCAGTTTTATGTTTCCTCTTCACAATTCTCCCCTTCAATGTACATGTGAGAAATAAAGTTGATCTCGATTGTTTAGTTATGGTTAAAGCAGAGGTTAACAGGTTATTGATTAGTCAGGGCATGAAAAGTTATGGGAGAAGGCTGGGAAAGTGGTTGAGAGGGATAATAAATCCGTCGTGATGTAATGCTGGAGAAAACTTGATGGGCTGAATGGCCTTATTCTGCACTTATGTTCAAATCCTGTTTTATTTCAGCTTCCTCTCCCTTAGCTTAATTGTAGTCAATGGGATATTAAGAGGTGATGCAAATATAACTTACTGCTGTATTTCTTTTACAGCACTTTTTTTCCTCTTGTCTTCTTTTTACTGCTCTTTCTCCTTTATATTCAAAGATTCATTTATATTCAAAGTATATATGCAGTATACAACTCTGAAATTCTTCTCTGGATAGCCACGAAACAAAGTAAACCTTGGAAGTCATTCAAAGAGAAACAGCACCCCCCCATCCCCTCCACAACCAGCACAGCAACACAATCATTAACCCTCAAAGCCCCCTTCACCGCACAAAATGTGACAAGTACACTGGACCCCAAATATCCCTCTCCTCGATGATAAAATGAACACAATCTCAACAAGGACATTTTGCCTTAAATCCCCTCTCTCTGCACACAAAAAATAAGAAAGAACTGGCAGAAACACAGAGTATAAAATCTGTAAGATTGAAAAAAGTCCATAGGCCAAATTCATATCTATAGCCATGTCAATAAATGCAAAAAGCCTGACTGACTTCCTCTGGGCACAGTGACATTGATACATTTTACCACTGCCACCCCTTTCTCCTACTCACTACTATCCTCTGGGTTAGTGCTGAGTGATGGTTGTCCATTGATAACAGGAGATCTGTATGAGAGAGGTCTTTAAAATGGAAAAGCTGGGGCAATTCTACTCTCAACTTTGGAAGTCCGGGTCCAGTGGTACAAACAAGCATCATAAACTGGGGTCTTCCTTGGTTGCAGTGGATGACCATGACGTATTCTGTGCCTTGTCATGCCTTTTGCTCTGCACAGACCATTGCAGAACGGCCTTCCTGGCTGTTGAATCTCACTGTAGATCTCATCCACCCAGTCTGCTTAAGCTGTCTTCACATGCGAGGACAGGCACATCCCTATTCCATCGGGGTATGAGTCCCGCCGGCTACCTTCACCTGCTTTAGCCCGTCTGTTGAAGTGGTGTACCAGGTGCAGCCGCTGTCACATGCAAACAACAACATGGAGCCACAGGTGAGAGCAGAGTGTGCAGTGGGGACCACGAGAGAGTGAGCTGCCCCAGATTGGACAGGATAAGCCCCTTCACCAGAGGTGCTATCCATCCCTGGATATCCCATACAACCCACCAAAATGAAGCAATATTAAATGCTCAAATATGAGCTAAGTTTCACCTTAATTCTTTCACTTGTCAGTGCCGTGGCATGGTTTTCTAATAAGCAGTTCCTATTACATGAATATATTTTATGTATTATCTATATATTTGAAAGGGAAAGATTATCGTTATTTGTCCCGATGTTGGGGGAGTCCAGAACCAGAGGCCACAGTTTAAGAATAAGGGGTAGGCTATTTAGAACAGAGTTCAGGAAAAACTTTTTCATGCAGAGAGTTGTGGATCTATGGAATGCTCTGCCTCATAAGGCAGTGGAGGCCAGTTCTCTGGATGCTTTCAAGAAAGCGTTAGATAGAGCTCTTAAAGATAGCAGAGTCAAGGGGTATGGGGAGAAGGCAGGAACGGGGTACTGATTGTGGATGATCAGCCATGATCACATTGAATAGCAGTGCTGGCTCGAAGGACTGAATGGCCTACTCCTGCACCTATTGTCTATTGACATTGCATGCCCACTATTGTAACTGTGAACAAAGTCACTGGAAAAGACTCTGAAGCTGGTGGATATGGAAGCCTTTATTCTAACACACTGAGTATGCAAGCATCATATTTGAGAAGCACTTGGAAGAAGAGACCTCTTTGACCCAATATTACAGAACATGCTTTATGCTAAAGAGCAAAAGTAACAGCACAGCAATTTTATAGTTAGTGTGTTTACAGTGCTTCCTTTTGATTACATACAGTTTTCAAACACCACCTTCGCACCCTCACTCTAGACACCCAAAATGACTCTGGGCTGCATTCATGCATATGCAGGTATCTGAGGCCCAAGTGGAATGTTCCTTTGTTTGTGATTGAGCCCAACCTGCAGCTCCAGGAAGCCCATTGTTCTGAGCTGTGTATTAAATTCAATCTGTGATCCACATTCAAAACTGAAGATTAGTTGCTAGTGAAATTAATATTTGCTATATATCCTAACTGCAGAATACACTCTAACACCCACAACTCACTAATCCTGACCTGGACGTTGTTGAAATGTGGGAGGAAACCCATGTGGTCAACGTAGAAACTGCTTACAGACAGCAGCAGGAATTGCTGACGCTGTGAAGCATTACACTAGCTGTGCCAAATATCCTAGTTTTTATTATTGAGTTGTTGTGTGAGATCAGTTTTTGTTTTTCTCCTTGAAGCCTCACGAGGATGGACCTCTGTACTTTCCAACTGTGACCACTATAAGCCTTGGCTCTCAAACTCTACTAGATTTCTATCATCCCATTACAACAGAGACTGAAAAAGGAGAGGTTAGTATCATTTATCTTGATTATTACTTTTTGCTACTTCATGTTTATATGATGGAAACGTTTTGAATATTTCATCTCACCTGAATTTGACACAATGTCAAGATTATAGAACAGTACAGCACCGGAACAGGCCATTCAGTCCACAATGTTGTACCAAACCAGCTAAAAAACAAATCAAAAACACCTGAACACTAATCCCTACAACCTGCACAATGTCCATTTCGCTCCATCTTCTTCACTCCATGTGCCTATTCAAACCTCTCTTAAAAGACTCTAATGTATTTGCCTCTACCACCATACCAGGCAGCACGTTCCAGGCATCCACCACTCTCTCTGAGTAAAAACTTAACCCTCACATCCTCCTTGAACCTCGCAGCCTCTCTCACCTTCAATGCATGTCCTCTAGTACTAGATATTTCAATCCTGGGAAATAGATACCCTCTGTCCACTCTATCTATGCACCTCATAATCCTATAAACCTCTATCAGATCTCCCCTCAGCCTCCCGACCGCATCGCATTCAAAATGGCTTGATAATATGTACTGTACCCTACAATACTTAATTTATGCACTTTACTTTGTTTATTATTATATAATTCATTTGTAGATTTAATGATTACTTTCCTAAGTTATTGTGTGTTATGAGTGCTTTACACCCTGGTCTGGAGAGATGTCTTGTTTGGCGGTATACATGTATACAATTAAATAACTAAAAACTTGATTTGACAAGAACAACAACAGCAAAACAAGCCCTTTCTTTCTACCCCACCCCCCAGGACAGGCCTCCACATTTCTGAGCCTTCAGATTCTGATGGACTCTAACTATCAAACATTGGATCTTTGACTTCCCCTGCAATCTTGCAAAGGGTCACCGACCCAAGGTTTCAGCCATCGGGCCTTGACTTTTGGACTTTCAATCTACCCCAGAACTAGCCAATGACAATGAAATGAAGACCCCCAAATTCTGGGCCTCAAACTCAGGTCTCACCGACTTGCGTACCTGGGAGGTTATTGGCCCTTGTGCCTCCTGTCCGCACAGAACTCCAATGCCAGAAAATGCTACCAATTCATTCTCATTTACCTTAGGGTGGGGGCCACCAGCCTTTGTCCTAACTAGTCTGCAAGACCGACATTCAACCTCAGGAACTATGTAAGTAAATTCCACACATTTATTTATTTAGAGATACAGCTCGGTAATAGGCCCTTCCAGCCCAACAAGGCCGTGCCACTCAACTACACGCATGTGACCAATTAACCTACTAACCCATATATCTGGAATGTGAGTGGAAACTGGAGCACCTGGAGGAAACCCACGCAGTCATGGGGAGAACGTACAAACTGCTTACAGTGTCAGGAATTGAACCCAGATCGCTAGCGCAGTAATAGTGTTGTGCTCACCACAAATGCTACCATTAAACATGCATGTACCTTGCCTGTTACATAGTCGTAGTCTCCTGAGTTTTACAAATTACAGGATAAATTTAAATACCCGGTCCTTAAATATTACTCTCCTCGAAGAGGGCCATGACCTTGTTGTGGTTTGAGGCTTGCGTGCCTCGATGACCCGGAGAGCTATGTTGGCTGGACTCAGGGCTTTATGATTTGGCTGTTGGTTGGGTCACCCGTGTCAAAGAATAGAGGCCAGATTCAGAGTGGTCCACCAGTCCTCCAGGTTCAGGGAGTTCAGCTCAGGGTGAACAACTCTGACTGGTCAAACAAAATTATTATGGAAACAGCATGAAGAATCCCTCTGCATGTGAGTGTGACAGAATACCCGAGTCTCCATCTGGACTTGCGTGACTGTCACTAGTGGAAACCAGAGGGAGCCACTGACATGATGAAGGAAGCCCCGAACACCACCGGAGATGGAGGAGCTTCATTGCTGCTCTAAATGCTGGCGGTGTAATGGGCAGTCAGTCAGTCAGTAAGTAATGTTACTGTGTACAATAGGCTGTCCTGAAATACACACCAACTAGCCTGGCATGGTTTAATAAATTATTGTAAGAAATTGCTTATCATTTGTACTGACTGTAATATAAATGCTTGTGGTCATGAGTATTGACAAGTTAGCTTTTATTTATTTACTGTAGTGAATACATGTCTCAAATTTATTAAAATCTAACATTTGTTTACCATCACCATGTCTGTGATGTTGAAGTGTTGGAATGGACAGTAGTTTTGATGGACTGTCGATGATGGTCTCTGCAAGATTTGCTGTTGCTTGCATGGTGGTGGGGAGGGGTTGATGCCTTTGCTGGAGCAAGTGGGGAGAAGGGGAGGGTTGATGATTTTGCTGCTGATTGTTAGGGGGAGGGAGGCTTTGGGGTTCTAATGTTTTCTGTCATTCATTCTTTGCGTTTTTCTGTTTTGTTGATGTGTGAGAAGAATAAGAATTTCAGGTTATATACTGTATACACTCTGATATTAAATTGAAACATTGAACCATAACTCTTTTAAACATTAATGGATTTCCAGCTTAAACAGAACAACCGCCCATCTCACTGTTGCCATGGGAACAGCTGATGTTTTTCTGTGTGACCAAACAGGGAAGTTTAATATTTTTAAGTGTTAAAATGTGTTTAAAGAATATTTAATAAAGAATTTTATAATGGCAAATTCAAATGCTGATAATAAACAACTTGTTGATTACAATGTGAGACTTTAATAATAACACAGTGGTTTGAACATATCCTGTGGTTCCTGAATAACTGACACAAGATATAAATTTTTTTAAATATCAGGGCCACATCAGCAGATGAAAGATTTGTGTTTTTTTGCCACGTTTACATCGAAGCAGAGTGAAATATGTCGTTTGCCTCAATGACCATAGCAATCAGTGGATGAGCTAACACCCACACCTCACGAAGCCTAACCTGTATGTCTTTGGTTTGTGGGAGGAAACCAGAGCACCTGGAGGAAAGCCATGTGACGACAGGGAGAATGTCCAAACTCCCTGCAGCCAGCAGTGGGAAATGAAGCAGGTCACTGGTGCAGTAATAGCTTTATGCTGTTGTGCTACACATTAATGTTCCTGAGGATGTCAACCTCTGTTTACTGACCAGAGCCATTTCAACACTCAGTCTGGGATTGCTGACTCTGGGACACTGTTGTGTGTGCTGCTTCACTGGCTCTGTCGCCTAGTGAACTGATGTGTGTTGAAGCTGGATGTCACGTGATGTCAGGACACTGATACAATAATCAACAATCTTGTAAAGAAAGCTTTTGGCATATTGGCCTTCATAAATCAATGTATTGGGTACAAGAGATGGACTGTCATGTTGAAGCTGTACAAGATGTTGGTGAGGCCTAATTTGGAGTAATGTGTGCAGTTTTGGTCACCTACCTACAGGTAAGATGTAACCAAATTTGAAAGAGTACAGAGAAGATTTACAAGGATTTTACCAGGTCTGGAGGACCTGAGATGCAAGAAAAGATTGAAGAGGTTAGGACTGCATTCTTTAGAACATAAAAGACTGAGTGGAGATTTGTCAGAAGTATACAAACTTATGGGGGGTATAATTAGTCTTTTTCCACTGAGATTGGGTGGGACAACAACCAGAGGCTATGGGTTAAAATTGAAAGGTGTAAAATCTAGGGGAACATCAGGCAAAACCTCTTTACTCAGAGGGCCATGAGAGACTGGAATGAGTTGCCAGCACAAGTGATGCATGCGAGCTGGGTCTCGGCCCAAAACGTCAACAGTGCTTCTCCCTATAGATGCGGCCTGGCCTGCTGTGTTCCACCAGCATTTTTTGTGTGTTGCTTGAATTTCCAGCATCTGCAGATTTCCTCGTGTTTGCCTGGATTTCAACGTTTGGATATGTTCATGGATAGTAGGGATATGGAGGAGTATGGTTTTGGTGCAGATCGATTGTAGTAGGCAGTTTAAATGGTTTTGGCATGGACCAGATGGGTTGAATGGTCTGTTTCTGTGCTGTACTTCTGTATAAATTTAATCTCCATTATTTTTTCATCCTCCTGATGGGAACCTGAGACAAGCTGACACTCTCTGAGACGTGGGTCTCTAGGCTGTCCCATTTTCAACTTCCTGCATGGTCTGAATAGAAATGCGATGTCTGAGCAATGTATCTGCTTCAGCAGACAAGTTTGCACCTGTAACAATTCTGCTGGTGAGTGATCTGGGTATACACTGCATCACTGCTCACACAGATGAGCCATCTTGTGCCGGGGGGCATCCGTATTCTCGTGCAGAAGAGGTATCTACTGACATGTCACAGTCCCTTTGCTCCTGGAGGACCACAATTTGCTCATGGGAGCATCCCTGTCCACCAAGAGAAGCAAATGCCTTTCTGCTCAATGATTCCTCACAACATCTAGCTACTGCTGTGTGACCAAGGTCAGAGATCTAGTCTCATCACAGACAGGAGGACAGTTGTCTCCACAGTAGCTGTTACCATACAAGAAAGTGCACACAATGTCCAGAGTGAAAGGGGTGAGCAGGGCTCCACAGACTCTCCATAGGGTGCAGGAAGATACAGTCTTCCACCCTCCTTGCTATCTCCTGAATTCTATCAACTAGCCTGATGGAGATCTCACCAACTCAGTATGCATCGTTAATCAGTTTCTGTATGAAAACATCTCAAGTGGCCCTCAGTGTTTAAGAGCAGAGAGTACAGCCTCAGAATAGAAGGACATCGTTTTAGAATGGAAATGAGGTGGAATTTCTTCAAACAGACAGTGGTGAATCTGTGAAATTTGTTGTACGGACGACTGTGGAGGGCAAGTCATTAGGTATATTTAAGGCAGAGATTGATAGATTCTTGATTAGTCAGGGCATGAAGGATACAGGGAAAAGACAGGAGATAGGAGCTGAGAAGGGATGGATCAGCCATGTTGAAATGGTGGAGCAGACTTAACAGGTCAAATGGCTTAATTCTACTCCTATATCTCATGATCTGTTTCACCACCACATGCACCACATCCTCTCTCCAGTTCTGAACATATTCTCTGGCTTCAAGCACCCAGATGTTCAGCTGAGCTGCAAGCCAAATGGTCTTCTGAAGATGGGGATCAAACTTCTTCAGTATTAGAGCTGCACTCACTAGGTGTGTGACAAAGAATCCCACTCTTCTCTGAAGTAATGACAACTTGACTTCCAGCTACAGAGGATGCAGAGGCATCAGAGGAATTGAACCAAAGGGTTAAAACATGTGAATTCTGCTTCCAGTAGTAACATAGGACTGCCTGTGGACTCCAGCTCAGGATTTTCAGAGGTAGGGCTGGGGTTGCTCACAAAGGCTTCCCCATGAGTGGGTATAGCTGCCAGGCAGCAGGGGTTAGAGGTCAAGTGTTTTTCTTCTCCCTGTTGAGGTGCCAACCACAGCTGATGAGCCCTACCGAAATGTTTGTATATTTTTGTTGTGTATATTTACAAACAATAATCACTGTTAAAAACGCACTAGTTGTAGATAATAATAAATCTGAGTGATTCTGTTGATGCTCAACATCCAAAGGAATACATAGAACATGCTGAAGGAGCTCAACATGTCACATAGCAGTACAGCTGTCATTTCAGACTGTGGCCCTCCTTCGGCTCTGGAAAGGAAGAGGGAAATCACCAGAATAAGTAGGTGGAGGGGAAGGAGGAGAGCTAGAAAGTGATAGGTGAAACCAGGTGGTAGAAAAGACAAAGGGCCTGGAGAGGAAGGAATCTGATAGAAGAGGAGAGTGGACCATGGGAGAAAGGGAAGGTTGGAGGCTACTCAGATGGAAAATAAGCTGTTTTGCCACTCTGAGGGCTGTCTCACCTTGACATGAAGTGGCCGTGGACTGACATGTTGGACTACAGTGAGAATGAGTAAATGGGAAATAACCAAATTTTGTGACGTTAAATATATGCAAGTAACTAAATAATTTTTAACATCAACTGCTAAAATTCAAGGTGATTTAGCGAGGGACAGCATAGAATTCATACACATGGGGTACAACCAGAATTCCAGTTGCTTCTGGTGAGATGTCGATGTCCTTGCGATCGATGACAGCCTTGAAGACAAAGTTCTGCAAGAGAGTGGTCAAAAAAAGGAAGAGTTCCATGCGAGCCAAAGATTCTCCCAGGCACATTCTTTTCCCTGCAAGAGTACAGAAATGTTCTTGGAAAACAAATCTGTAAAAGGTTGTTTACAACATTCAGCACTAATTACTTAAAATATATTTCATAATTGGAGACACTTTTCCTGTTCCCTTGACTGTTTTTGGTAAGATTAGAGATAGATAATAAATATAGCAGTGACATAATTACCTCATGAATAAACTAAACAAAAGATCTGAGTTGGACTATAAGATATAGAAGCAGAATTAGGACATTTGGTCCATCGAATAGTCAATGCAATTTTATCATGGCTGATCCATTTTCCCTCTCAGCCCCAATCTCCTGCCTTCTCAATGTATCCCTTTGTGCACTGACTGATCAAGAATCTATCCACCTCTGCCTTAAACATACACAATGACTTGGCCTCCACACCATTCTTTTATATTCTAGTCATCCAGAAATGAATGTTAACCGCGTCTTTCACTTCCTCAGCACTGACTCAATCTGAAAATTAACCTTTAGGCAATCCTGGACAAACACTCCAAAGTCCCTTTGCACCTCAGATTTTTGAATTTGCTCTCCATTTAGAAAATAGTCTACGCTTTATTTCTTTTATCAAAGTGCTTGACCATACACTTTCAGACACTGTATTCCATCTGTCACTTCTTTGCCCATTCTGCTAATCTGTCTAAGACTTTCTGTAGCCTGTCTGCTTCCACTAAACAACCTGCCTCTCTACTTACGAGGGGTGATTGATAAGTTTGTGGCCTAAGGTAGAAGGAGATGATTTATTCATCTTCAAACTTCCTGCATTTTCACTCAAAGAGATGAACTGCATGTGCATGTAATGAGAGCTGTATAAAGAACTTATCAATCACCCCTGCTATGGATCACCTGGAGGTCCAAGACGCTCTTGTTACATGCACGTGCAGTTCAACTCTTTGAGTGATACTGCAGAAAGTTTGAAGTTAATAACTCATCTCCTTCTACCCCAGGCCACGAACTTACCAATCACCCCTGCTGTGGACCACTTCTACAAAGAAGGGATCCATATGCTCCGTATGCTGGACTAAGTGTGTACGTGTAGGAGGGGATTATATTGAAGGAGGCCATGAACTTATCAATCATCCCTGCTATGGATCACCTGGAGGTCCAAGACGCTCTTGTTACATGCACGTGCAGTTCAACTCTTTGAGTGATACTGCAGAAAGTTTGAAGTTAATAACTCGTCTCCTTCTACCCCAGGCCACGAACTTACCAATCACCCCTGCTGTGGACCACTTCTACAAAGAAGGGATCCATATGCTCCGTATGCTGGACTAAGTGTGTACGTGTAGGAGGGGATTATATTGAAGGAGGCCATGAACTTATCAATCATCCCTCGTATGTTCATATTGTCCACAAACTTTGCCACAAAGCCATTAATTCCATCATCTAAGTTATTAACACATAACGTAAAAAGTAGACCTAAAACAGTCCCCTGTGGGACACCAATAGTCACCAGCAGTCAACTAGAAAAGGCCTCCTTTATTCTCACTCTTTGCAGCCTGCCAATCAGCCAATGCTCTATCCATTTTAGTATCTTTCCTGTAAAACCTTGGGCTCTTAACTTGTTAAGCAGCCTTGTGTGCAGCACCTTCTTAAAGGCCTGAAGATCTGAGTACACAACATCCACTGATTCTCTTTTGTCTATCCTGCTTGTCATTTCTTCGAAGAATTCTAACAGATTTGTCAGGCAAGATTTTTCTTAATGAAACCATGCTGACTACAGCCTATTTTATCATGCGACTCCAAGACCTCAAAAACACATCCTTGACAATTGACACCAACATCTTTTGAAACATTGAGATAAAACTGGCCTGTTGTTTCCTTTCTTCTGTACTTCTCCCTTCTCGAAGAGTTGAGTGATTTTACAATTTTCCATTCTAATGGAACCATGCCTGAATCAATTGATTCTTGAAAGATCATTAGTAATGCCTCCACAATGTCTTCAGATATCCTTTCCAGAACCTATTTAACCTATTCTACTGTCAGACCTATCTGTTCTCAAAGAACCTCTCTCAAGTAATGGTAACTTCAAACACTTCATGACCATCGACACCTGGAACTCACACCATATTGCCAGTGACTTCCACAGTGAAGACAGATGCAAAATACATTTCCCTGTCCCACATTACTACCTTTCCAGCAGTCCGATACCTACTCTCACCTCTCTTTTACACTTTATATATCTGAAGAAACTTTTGGTATCCTCTTTAACATTATTGGCCAGTTTAACTTCATATTCCATTTTCTTCTTAATGATGTTTTTAGTTGCCTTCTGTTGGTTTTTAAAAGCTTCTCAAACCTCTAACTTCCCAGTAATTTTTGTTCTATTATATGCCCTCTCTTTGGCTTTTATACTGGCTTTGACTTCTCTTGTCTGCCACTGTTGTGTCGTCCTGCCTTTAGAACACTTCTTCCTCTTTAGGATGTATATATCCTTCCCCTTCTGATTTACTCCCAGAAATTTCAGCCATTGCTACTCTGCTGTCATTCTGCCAGTGTTCTTTACATGTCGATTTCGGCCAGCCCCTCTCACATTTCTCTGGGTTTCCCTTTACTCCACTGTAATACGGGTACATCTGACTTCATCTTCTCTTCAAATTTCTGGGCCAATTCTATCATATTATGAACACTGAATCCTATGGGTTCCTTTACCTTAAGCTCTCTAATTTATGACTTGTTTTGTATTGTTCTTTACAAACTCAATGTATAATCACTCTTAATAATGGATGCCAACTTCCTGAGATATTGCTCCTTGAAGATATCCTGGATACTATGGAAGCTAGTGACCATGATAAAGCTGACTGAGTTTACAATTCTCAGCAGCTTACATCGATCCTGTACAACCTCCCATACCAGAAGGTAATGCAGCCAGTTAGAATGCTCTCCACAGTAGAAACTAGATATTTGAGAATATTTTTGGTGCCTGACAAGTAGGGCCTGATAAAGTGTGAGGTGGTTCATTTTGGTAGGTCAAATATGATGGTAGAATATAGTATTCATGGTAAGACTCTTGGCAGTGTGGAGGATCAGCGGGATCTTGGAGTCTGAGTCCATAGGACACTCAAAGCTGCTGTGCAGGTTACTCTGTGGTTAAGAAGACACATGGTGCACTGGCCTTCATCAATCATGGGATTGAGTTTAGGAGCTGAGAGGTAATGTTGCAGCTATATAGGACTCTGGTCAGACCCCACTTGGAGTACTGTGCTCAGTTCTGGTCGCCTCACTATAGGAAGGGTGTGGAAACGATAGGAAGGGTGCAGAGGTGATTTACAAGGATGTTGCCTGATTTGGGGAGCATGCCTTATGAGAATAGGTTGAATGAATTCGGCCTTTCTCCCTGGAGCGACAGAAGATGAAAGGTGACCTGACAGAGGTGTATAAGATGATCATGTGGAATGGGCTGAAATGGCTGACATGAGACAGCACAGTTTTAAGGTGCTTGGAAGTAGGTACAGAGGAAATGTCAGGGGTAAGTGCGTGGAATGGGCTGCTGGCAGCGGTGGTGGAGGCGGATACGATAGGGTCTTTTAAGAGAATCCTGGATAGGTAGATGGAGCTTAGAAAAATAGGGGGCTATGGGTAAAGCCTAGGTAATTTGTATAGTCAGGACACATTCAGTGCAGCTTTGTGGGCTGAATGGCCTGTATTGTGCTGTAGGCTTTCTATGTTTCTCTTACTGAGATACCACACAGTATAGGGCCTTTCAATCCTTTGAGCTGCTCCACCCAGCAATCTTCCAACTTATTCCCAGCCTAATCACAGGACCATTTACAAAGACCAATTAACCTACCAACCAGTATATCTTTTGACTGTGGGAGGAAACCCACGTTGTCATGGGGAGAACGTAGAATCTCCTTACAGACAGCAGTGGGGATTGAACCTGAGTCACTGGCACAGTAAAGCACTATGCTACCATTCCACCCTAAAATGAAACATTGTCAACCCAAAGTATTGAAGTAAACAATGTCATTGTAAACATTGAAACTGTATTGAGTTACCATCGATCTTAAGGGTATAAAACTGTGATGTACTTTGAGTTTAGAGGCCTATTTTTCTTTTTGTAATTTATTTTCTTTAATCGAAGTTCATCATCAAATAAACATTTCCATAAGATGTATTTCAGACATTGTACATATATATCATATAACTATATATGTCACAAATCTCCAGATAGTATTTATCTGAGGTAACACTTATAGAAAAGAGTGGAAAGAAAAAAACAAGCAAAAGGAAATAACTGTATACAAGTAGGGAGTTATCTTTTTTTTTACAAGATATTCATTGATTTATGAGAATAAAGTCAGGCCTATGAGGCATTATGTAGTTAAACCATTTTTCCCCAGTATGAATCAAATTGTTCTAGCTTATGATTAACAGATGCTGTTATCTTCTCCATTTTGTAAATGTCCATTGTAATTTCCATCCATGCATTTAAAGTTGGGCTCTCTTGTGATAACCATTTCCTGGTAAGAGTCTTTTTACCAGCCACTAACAGTATATTCATTAAATATTTATCTCTTTTCAACCATTCTTGAGGTATATACCCAAAGCATATGGTCTTACTCTCTAAGGGTATTTTACATTTAAAGATGTCTTGTAGGGCATTGTGTATCCCATTCCAATAGTCTTTGATAACAGGGCAGTCCCAGAAATATGATAATGATTTGCATTTTGATTTCCACAATTTCTCCAGCAAACAGGGAGGTTACTATCATAACGGGATTTCTGAGAGGGTGTAATAAAATATCTTATCAAGTTTTTCCATCCAAACTTCCTCCATTTCTGTGAACTGGTACACTTCCATTGATACCCCCATATTATTGTCCATTCTTCCTCAGATATAATTATCCCTCCTTCCTTCTCCCATTTTGTTTTAATGTATGAAGTCGAATGTGTTTTAAGATTTGACAAACCCTTATACATGCTTGAAATGATTCTACTACCATTATCTGAATTATGTGCTTTTCTGAAGAGCTCTATCAAGCATATACTTGCCTTGGTTACATTTTTAAGCGTCCTATTAACATATTGTTGCATCTGTAAATACCGATTAAAAATCTTGTTTTTCTACAAAGTAATAAGTGTTTCTCTTTAAGTATTTCAAAACTGAACAGTGTTCCTTCTTTCATTATGTTGCAAAGAACTGTTATTCCTTTAGCTATCCAGACCTTAAATCTAGCATCCAGTTTATTCGGCGTAAAATCCAAGTCATATGCACACCATTTAAGAATTGCAATATCTCCCTCTAGATTATATTCTTTTATAGTAGTTTTCCATATTTTAAGAGTCAATTTCACCCATGGGTTATCAATAGTATTTATGTACCTTTGCAGGTTGTTATCAGCCAAAATTGCTTGGAGGCCTGTTTTCCTAAGAGTGTCTCCAGTGTAAAGACCTGCTGCTTGCTTTGGAGTAAAGTCTTCTATATCCACCAAATTCAGTGTCTCTCCAGTACTTCATTCACAGTCACAACACTGGGTAATCCTCACTGTGTGATTTTCGTGTGTGCAGAAGTGAACAATCTACTCCTGCTTCAGTATAAAGGAATCTCTTCACGCACACTTCGATGTTTGGTTCTGTCTGACTCCAGTTGGAGTAATGTGCCCAGAGTCAGCACCTCAGTTTAGGAAGGTCTACAGAAAGCAGCAAATCTGATGATTGGGATCATTTTGGGTTTCAGCAAAGAATTGTGACATATATATATATATATATATATATATATACATTTTGACAATAAAAGTTACTTCGAACTTTGTCCAAGATGGCGGCGTGACGCAGTTTGCAGCGGCCACTCCGGAGTTGATATCTGTTATTTGTTAAGCGGGGTGCCGTGCACAGTCCTAATCTGATGAAGAACAGATGTGGGAGCACGGAGGAACATCTGGAAATCTCCAGGAAGGCCTTCTTCATTGCTGCTGCTGTTGTGAGGTCCGAGTCTCTGCTGAGAAGAACAGGACCCCAGTCCTTGGAGTCGCGTTGCCGGTAGCCATTGGCGGGGGCACCGTAGTGTGCTCGGCAGAGGATGGTGCTCAGAGAGGCTGTGCCGGAGGGGATGGTCAGAGGCTCGGAGGTTCGACGGACTTGGAGTCCACTGCGGTTGGGGCGCTTTCACTGTGTGCTGCATCTGCGAGGCTGGGTCCGACGGAGCTTTCATTGTGTGCTGCGTCTGCGAGGCTGAGTCCGACGGAGCTTTCATTCTGTGCTGCGTCTGCGAGGCTGAGTCCGACGGAGCTTTCATTGTGTGCTGCATCTGCGAGGCTGAGTAGGGCAGAGCCGTGGAAGTCCATAGCGGGGGTATTCCCTTCTGCCGCTGGCGTGGGATGACGAGTCTATTGGGACCCTGAGGACTTGTGGAAATTGTGTGGTGATTTCTTTTGAACTTACAGTCTTTTAACTTCTTTGGACTATTTTTACTGTGCCCATGGTCTTTTTGATCAATTATGGTATTGTCTGCATGTTGTAACTATATGTTAACTATAACTATATGTAACTGTGTGGTTTTGTGTAGGTCTTGTAGCTTTAGTTTTTAGTGGCAGAGTTGGTCTCTTGACTTGGTGTGTCTGGGTAGTCTTGTTTTGTGTGGTGGATTTGGAGCTCCTTTCTGGGGAATGCGCTAAGATGCTAGCACGATATATGCAGCAGCCTCTCCGGACTCTGGATTTGGGGATTACCAAACATTAAGTGGATTTCTGGTGTAGTCTGTTTTGTCATGTGCTTTTGTGATATCATTCTGGAGAACGTTATCTCATTTTTTAAACTACATTGCATTTGTGGTTTCTAAATGACAATAAACTGAAACTGAACTAAACTGAACTGAACTGAATCTGCGATCAGCCTTTTCTTGGGCGAAGACCAGCAGCAGCACGTTACGCCGTTGGCGTTTAAGATCACAAAGAAGGTCCTCCACCTTTGATGGTGTTCAGGACTTCCTTCATCATGTCAGTGGCTGTTTTCACTACTGTCATGCAAGTCCCTGGTGAATACTCAGGAATACTGACGCACTCAGATGTAGAAGGATTCTTCATTGCTATTTCTGTTTTAGATCATAAGACCTTAAGACATAGGAGCAGAATTAGGCTAATTGGCCTATCAAGTATGCTGTGCCATTCAATCATGGCTGATTGTCCATCACAGTTTTGAATTACTAGTCAGGGTTGTTCGCCCTGAGCTGAACCCCAGAACCTGATGGTCTGGTGGACCACTGTTATTCTGGCCTCTGCCCTTTAACCTGTTTGGCATGGGTGACCCTACCCAGAGGCAAAGCATAAAGCCCTTACTCCAGCCAATATAGATCTCCGGGTCATTGAGGCATGAAAACCTCCAAACGCTATGAGGAGGTTGTGCTCCTCTTGCAGGTGGGCAGAGAGAAAAGGCAATAAAATAAATAAGTGTGTATGTATACCTGCTGAGAATGCCACAAAATTTTCACTCTTTTTGAAACATCCATTTTCATCAAGGAAATGGTTTGCATTAAATGATTCCGGTGACTCCCAGAGGCTGTTGTCTTTCAGAACAGACGAAAGGACAGGCATCACAAGCATACCCTAAACACAGAAGCAAGTTCAGACATGGTTATGGTCAAAAGTTATGTCAGATGCACAAAGCAGCAAGTATCTCAACACATTAAAAGAATGACTGATGATGTTAAACATCCCAAGAGCGATGTACTGCAGTGGCTGATGTGGATTTGATCCTCGGAGCACAGAATGTAATACATTTGTGGTCTGAATCCTGATCTTGTTGGATTATTAATAATAATATTATTGTTATAATATAATATCAATATAGTAATATTATTATTATTATTGTTTAAAAATATTTTTTTCTCAGCTCAAGCTGATAATGCCTGACATACAGGCATAGACAAGCACACTCATTTCTCAATTGCTAGGAGCTTTCGGACTATTTTGGTGGTGTTTAGTATTGTGGCTGTCTGGAGATTTACATGAATATTGCTGAGAAGGACTAATTGATTTATGTGTAGAAACTTTTGGGTTTCTTACCAGTTGTAGATATTACCATTGGGGCAATGTATACCCTGTCCATGTTCCATCCTCTTTCAATTTCCTTTTTTAAATTCAGGATATTTCTAGTGTATTTCAGTTATTGATTCTGTATATCTTGTGTGTTTGGAATGGCTGAATTTACCAAGTAAATTGTGCTTGCTTGTTTATTATATTATTATTATTGTTTGTTTATCCTGTATTATCATATTATTATTTATAGAGCACGTTTCATACAAGCGATGTAGCTCAGAGTGCTTTACAATGAGTTAAAGTGGAGACCATAATATATAGGAGCAGAATTAGGCCATTTGGCCCATCGAGTCTGCTCTGCCATTTTATCATGACTGATCCATTTTCCCTCTCAGCCCCAATCTCCTGCCTTCTCCCCATATCCCTTTGTGCCCTGACTAATCAACAATCTATCAACCTCTGCCTTAAATATACCCTTTGACTTGGCCTCCACAGCTGCCTATGGCAACAAATTCCACAGATTTATGATTCTCTAGCTAAAGAAAGTCATCCTCATCTCCATTCTCCATTCAAAATAGATCTTCCTCTATGCTGGGGCTGTGTCCTCTGGTTCCAGACTCCCCCTCCCATAGGAAACATTTTCTCCACATCCATTCTGTCAAGGACTTTCAACACGCAAATAAAATAAAGAATAAAAATAAAAGACAAGACGATGTTAGTAGATGTTAGTTAAAAGCAAGGTTAAATAAATAGGTGTTGAGATGGCGTTTAAAAATGACAACATCACTATAGTTTTATGTATTGAATTCCACAGTTTAGGAGCGTAGTTCTAAAAAACAGACCCGTCAATTATCTTTTGAGACAAAGTTGCTTAAGTTTAAGAGACCAGCAGAAGAAAACCTGAGAACACGGCTTCAGAATATAATGTCATCCCTTTGGAAAAAAGATGAGGAAGAAATGAGGGGGACGTCATTGAAACCTATTGAATATTGAAAGACCTAGACCTCAGTTAATGTTAGGGGTCCATGGCATTAAAACTGCTAGGCCTCCTGGAGTGTATGGGATGTCCAGGGAGGGATAGCACTCTAGTGAAGGGATTTGTCATGTCCATTCCAAGGCAGCTCACTCATCTTTGGCCCCTACTGGACACTCTGCTCCCACCTGTAGCTCCAAATAACTGTCTTCATGTGACAGCAGCCACATCCCGGTACACCACTTCAACAGGATGGCTAAAGCAGGCAAGGGTGCTCAGTCCACTGCTGTTCACCCTGCTGACCCATGACTGTGCTGCAGCACAGAATTTGAACCACATCATCAAGTTCACCGATGACACGACCGTGGTGGGTCTCATCAGCAAGAACGATGAGTCAGCATACAGAGAGGAGGTGCAGCGGCTAACAGACTGCTGCAAAGCCAACAACCTGTCTCTGAATGTGAACAAAACAAAGGAGATGGTTGTTGACTTCAGGAGGGCACAGAGCGACCTCTCCCAGCTGAACATCGATGGCTGCTTGGTAGAGATCGTTAAGAGCACCAAATTTCTTGGTGTTCAACTGGCGGAGAATCTCACCTGGTCCCTTAACACCAGCTCCATAGCAAAGAAATCCCAGCAGTGTCTCTACTTTCTGAGAAGGCTGAGGAAAGTCCATCTCCCACCCCCCATCCTCATCACATTCTACAGGGGTTGTATTGAGAGCATCCTGAGCAACTGCATCACTGCCTGGTTCGGAAATTGCACCATCTCGGATCGCAAGACCCTGCAGCGGATAGTGAAGTCAGCCGAGAAGATCATCAGAGTGTCTCTTCCTGCCATCATGGACATTTACACTACAAGCTGCATCTGCAAAGCAAACAGCATTATGAAGGACCACACACACCCCTCATACAAACACTTCTCCCTCCTACCATCTGGGAAAAGGCACGAAAGCATTCAGGCTCTCACAACCAGAAAATGTAACAGTTTCTTCCCCCAAGCTATCAGACTCCTTAACACCCAGAGCCTGGACTGATACCAATTTATTGCCCTCTACTGTGCCTGTTGTCTTGTTTATTATTTATTGTAATGCCTGCACAGTTTTGTGCACTTTATGCAGTCCTGGGTAGGTCTGTAGTCCAATGTGGTGTTTTTCTGTGTTGTTTTCACGTAGTTCAGTGTAGTTTTTGTACTGTTTCATGTAGCACCATGATTCTGAAAAACACTGTCTCATTTGTACTGTGTACTGTACCAGCAGTTATGGTCAAAATAACAATAAAAAGTGACTTGACTTGACTTGGGTAGCCAGCAGCCTCATATCCCGGTAAGAGAGGCAGGCCTGTCTTAGTATGTGAAGTCAGTTCCAGTGGACTGGGCAGATCAGATCTACAGTGAGATCCAACGCCCAGGAAGGTGATACTGTGCTGAAGAATGAAGAGCATAACGAGGCACAGAAGATGTCATGGTCATCCACTGCAACCAAGGAAGACCCCAATTTGTGCTGTTTGTTCATATCACTGGAGCCGGTCTTTTGAGATTGATAGAGAGGAACTGCCCCAGTGCAACAGCTTGTCCACTTTAAAAACTCTCCCACACAGGTCTCCTGTCATCATCAGACAGGATGGACAACCACCACCATTCCTCCTCAGCAACAAGCAAGTTAAGAACACTCTACTTTCTGAAGTACAGAATAGCTGACATGTGATTATTTAACTTTTGGTTCAATGTTATTAGAAGTTATACAAATAAAACATTCATTACATTGATCTTGACTCTGACCTTTGGTATCAGATATCCTCGGAAGTTCACATCACTTGTTGCCATGTGTGGAAGGCTCATGGGAATGATGTCGATGTATCGCTGGACCTCATGGATGACTGCGTCAGTGTACGGCATCTTCGCCCGATCCTCAATTGCAGGTCTTCGATGAGATCCAATCACAACATCAATCTCATTATAAATCTTCTCTAGGAAAGGAAGATAAGATTTTGTTCCACACATTTCATTTACCAACATTTCCCAACTCGTCAAATTGGTCAATATCGTCTGATTTTACACTCAGTGGTCACTTTATTAGCTACACCTGCTCATTAGTGAAAATTTAGGATTACAAGAGAGACAATTTGAGACTCTGCAAATGTCTGTAAGGGGTTTGTATGTGCTCTGCAAGTCCATGTGTCTCACGCTGTATCTTCACAGGCAAGCGCAGGATCACACAGACAACCAGAAGGGTTAAGTAAAACTAGGAATTTTATTAGTAAACAAATCAGTTGAACTTACAAGGTTTTGGATAACTCGTGATAACTCGGCCAGAACTCCACTAGGCAGGGATCAAGACAACAGAGGCCCAAGAGGATAGCGCTACCCCTTTAAATACATTCCAGTGCACAAATGAATCTGTGCCCAGCTGATAAAACACCAGACTAGTTACAGGGTTAACCAGTAACTATTCTAATAAGAGACAAATTCCAATCAATTGGACACCTGCAAAATCTTGAAGAAGTAAATGGAAGTATCCAAGGACAATTGCAACTTAACTGTAAATTGGGGAAGATCTAACAATAACACATAAAAACCCCGAAACGCATTAGTACAGATAATTATAATTAATAAAACACAGAGAATACAAAAAAAAACTCGGACCCCTCAAAGAACTCTACCACGAGTTGTGACAGTGTTGATTTCCTCAGGGTGCTCTTCTCCCACATCCCAGAGCCGTATGAGGTAGAAGGATAATTGGTCACATGTAACAGTAGTGTGGATTAGTTGGACCAGAAGAGCCTGTTACCGTGTTGTATCTCTAAATAAACGACGACCGTGTGGCTCAGCACAACTCCACTGCTGTATTCAAGTTTGCTGATGTGGATTCAGTCAAAGGCGGTGATGAATCAGCAGTCAGGAGGGAGATTGAAAATTTAGCTGAGTGCTGTCATAACAACAACCTCTCACTCAATGTCAGTATGACCAAGGAAATTATTATAGACTTCAGGAGAGGGAAACCAAATGTCCATGAGCCAATCTTCACTGGAGAATCAGAGGTGGAGAGGGTTAGAAACTCTGAATTCCTGGCTGTTACTATTTCAGAGGACCTGACCTGGACAGGAAAGTGCAATTGCAAAGAAAGCACGGCAGTGCCTCTACTTCCTTTGGAGTCTGCGGGGATTCAGGATGACATCTAAAACTTTGATAGACTTCTTTAGATGTGCAGTGGAGATGTATTGACTGAGTGTATGGAAACACCAATACCTTTGAATGGAAAAACAAACAAAACATAATGGATTTGGCCTAGTATATCACGGGTAAAGCCCTCGCAACCACTGAGCACATCGACATGAAACACTGCTGTAGGTGAACAGCATCCATCATCAGAGATCCCCAACACCCAGGCCATGCTCTCTTTTCTATTCTGCCACCAAGTAGAAGGTGCAAGAGTCTCAGGACTTGCACCACCAGGTTCAAGAACAGTTACTAGCCCTCAACCATCAGGCTCTTGAACAAAAGGGGATAACTGCTCACACTTGCCCATCCATTGAGATTTTCTCACAACCAATGATCCTGTTTCAAAGACTTGTTATCTGATTATCTCATGTTCTCGTTATTTATTGCTATGTATTTGCATTTACACAGTTTGTTGTCTTCTGCACCCTGGTTGATCTTTCATTGATCCTGTTAGAGTTACTATTCAGTAGACTTGCTGAGGATGACCACAAGAAACTGTACCTCAGGGCTCTATACGGTGACATTTATGTACTCTGACAATAAAATTTACTTTGAACTTTGATTTTGACACTGTTGTGTAATTGATACACAACTTGCAATTTCCACAACTGTACCATGAAGACCATTCTAACGGGCTATTTTGCCACCTTGTACGGGGTGTGGGCACTGCACAGCTGCAGAGAGCTGTAAACTTAGTCAGCTTCACATGGGCACTAGTCTCCATAGTATCCAAGATATTTTCAAACATCAGTGCCTTAGAAGGGCGGCATCCATCATTAAGGACCCCTATTACCCAGGGCATGCCCTTTTCTCATTGCTACCATCAGAGAGGATGTACAGGAGCCTAAAGGCACACACTCAATGTTTCAGGAACAGCTATTTCCCCTCTGCCATCTGATTTCTGAATGGACACTGAACTCATGAACATTACCTACTTTTTTTTGCACAACTTATTTAATTTAATATTTAATTACTTACTGTAATTCAGTCTTTTCTCTATTATCATGTATTGCATTGTACTGCTACTGCAAAGTTAACAGATTTCACAACAAATGCTGGCGATATTAAACCTGATTCTGAATTGAAGATAAGCTCTTTTATGGTCAGCTGATGATTTCAATGGACTGAATGTCTAGGCTATAGTTTGTTCAGTTGTATTTTTACTGATATTCTATATGAGCTTGTTGTCTTTTATATGTGAGGACAGGGCCTCAAGCTGCAGTTTCACCTGGGGACGGGGGTGGTTGCTTTGGGGCCAGTGCACTCCTCCAGGGGCGGTGTGGTGCGGTGTCCAGGCTGGAGCCGGCTCCCCCCACCGTGTTTGCTCACAGGAGATGGGCTCCATTGAAATCAACTGGAGATTGATGGAGTGAGTTTTTGATTCTTTTATTGTGTGATTATGATACCATTTGTGCTTGCTATCTTGTGAGTGCTTTGTGCTGTGTGTGACCATTGGTACTGTGTTTTGCACTTTGACCCTGGAGTAATGCTGTTTCATTTGGCTGTTTTCTTGAGTATTCATGTATGGTGGGTGTTAATTAAACTTGAATTGATTTGAATTGAATTAAAGCGTACCTTGAACTTCTGGATACTTTGCCAGGATTTGAAGAGCCCAGCATAGTGTTGTACTGGTTGTTTCAGTTCCAGCCAGAAATAAGTTCAGCATCGTCACCAGCAAGTTTTCTTGAAAGAATTCGGAGTTAAGCACATCTTTGTCCTGACTCAAGGCAAACAAAAATCCATGTTTTAAACAGAAGGGATTATGCAGATGCTAGAAATGGTGAACAACACACACACACAGAGTGCTGGAGGGAACTCAGCAAGTCAGTCAGCATCTATGGGGGTTAATGAGCAGTTGACATTATTTCAACCCGAGATCCTTCATCAAGGCTGAAACGGAAAAGGGCAGAAGCCAGAAAATGATGGGGGGGAGGGGGAGGGGGGAGGGAAGGGAAGGGGTACATTTTAACAACCTTTAGTTGATTTTCAACTTTAATTCAACTTCCTGGATCCTTATATTATTTTTATTTTTTAATTTTATTGCAGTTCAGCACAGAATAGGCCCATCTGGCCCTTCAAGCTGCACTGCCCAGCAATAACCCAATTTAACCGTAGGCTAATTATGGGACAATTTACAATGACACATTATCCTACAAACTGGTACTGTGGGAGGAAACCAGAGCACCCAGAGGAAACCCATGCAGTCATGAAGAGAATGTATAAATTCCTTACAGGAGATGGTGGGAATTGAACCTGGGTCACCTGTACTGTAAAGCTTTGCGCTAAGCACTATGCCACCCTGAAGCTACCGTACTCTAAAATAGGCAAATGTTTGCAATAGCAGTTCCCCAAAAGAAAACCCAGAAAATCATGGAAGCTTTTAGGAGGATCTGTAACAGAGGACTGTTGACACAAAATGCCAGATTCCTTTTCTATATGCACTGCCTGACCTGCCGAGAATTTTTGGCATTTCCTTTACTTAGTTTAGATTTTTAGCAGTTGTATATTTTTCATCGAAAAAGATAACCTTCTTTTGGGTGGCACAGTAGTGTAATGCTTTAGAGTACAGGCAACCCGGGTTCAATTCCAGCACTGCCTAGAAAGTGTTTTTACGTTCTCCCTGTGACTGTGTTGGTTTCCTTCAGGTGCGCCAGTTTCCACACACAGTCAAAGGATGTACCAATTAATAGGTCAATTGGTCATTATAAATTGTTCTCTAGTTAGGTTAGGGTTGAGCAACATTAGGGATCATCAAGTCGAGCATCAACTCCAAGGTGAATTTGTACCGGAGCTGTGTTCTGTCCACACTCTTGTACGGGTCAGAATGCTGGCAAGCGACAGAGAGCAATCTTGCCAAACTGTCGTCATTCCACACCATGAACCTCTGGAAGATCCTCTGTATTTTCTGGCCAAGAAAGATCTCCAACCACACCCTACTCCTTCAGTGTCACCAAGAGGACATGGTCACCATCATCATGAGGAAATGTTGGAGATGAGTTGGACACGTGATGAGGAGGGAGGCCGACTACATCATCAAGACAGCACTTCATTGCACCCCTGAAGGGCGGAGGAATGTGGGAGGCCAAAGACAATTTGGCACCATACCACAGAGGCAGAAATGAAGACCCTCAACCACACATGGGGCACAATAGAGAAGATGGCCAAGGACAGACAGAGATGGAGGACCTTCATTGCAGCCCTAAGCACTAACGGTGTAATGGGCATTAAGTAACTAAACTGAATAAATAGATGGGCTGCTGGTTGGTGCAACTCTTTGGGCTGGAAGGACCTGTTCTGCGTCATGTCTCTAAAATAAAATAAGAAGTGAAAAGTTATTGTCTTCAGTGTACTTGGTAGCACAGTGGGAAATGAATGAATGCAAGAAGAAACTTATGCCATTACCTCAGCCATCTTTGTGAGGAAGCAGTCGATGTAATCCCTGGGGGAGTCTTTCTGGACAGTCTGTTTGTGACTTTGAATAGTCTTGGCCAGAAAACTTTTCAAGTTTTCTATATTTTGGAACATCTTCTGGTGAGGTCCGGGCAGGAAATCCATGATCCTTGGGAAGTTGTTGTACAACTGCAAAACAAACACACCATATTCACCGACAATGTGCTGTACTGGATACCTAATGCTCAGTTCAAAAAGTTCAAAGTTCAGAGGATATTTATTATCAAAGTATGTATGCAGTATTCTACCCTGAGATTCCTTTTCCCACAGACAGCCACAAAACAAAGACAAACATGAAAATGTTCAAAGAAAAACATCAAAACCAACCCCCACATCCAAAAAAAGGAAAAACACACAAATGGCAAAAGAGTGAAAAATACAGAATATAAAACACAAAATCTACAGAGTTCAGGCATTTTCAGTTCAACGTAGTTCAATTTAGCTCTGTGTCGTTCGTTATCTGCAGGCTGCCCTGATCAAAGGCACAGAAAATAGCAACAAAAATCAAGAATTGACCAGAAACACATCATTAGGTGAAATAGAGTTTAATCCACAAATTGCATTGATTAAACCTTGCATAAGACCCAGGTCTACACCACAATCCTCCAGTTGCATCGAGTGAGAAGGAGAGGGAAAGACCATTCGATAAAAGGGACCTTCCTTCGGAAGCAGTGAGCGAGAAGTAGAGAGAGAGGGGGAGAGGTAGAGGTGGAGGTGGAGAGAGAAACCATCACACTCAGACATCTTCCTCTGGCACAGTGAGTGAGAGGTTGACAGATGGCACTTATGTTCCGCTCTCACCTCGATGATTTCAATCTTCCTTGACTCCTCAAATGGCAAGATCGGTGAGAAATAGAGTCAAATATGGGCTCGCATCCCATCTCCAGGCTTCTTGGCCTTGAGGCTAGAAACTTCTCTCGAAACCTCACCAGACATCCTTAGACAGCGAAGCGCCAGATCACTCAATTAGCCCCAAAACACACCATCAAAATGTAGATCACAGACTCCCAACAGTAGAAGAACCACATTTGGAAGAAAAAGAAGAGGTAAAAGCATCAGGTTAGAGGTAAGAAATTAGCTTTGTCTATTATACATTGAAACATATCATGGTATTATTATCTTCGTCTTGAGCCCATCATTCCTACCGGAGTAGAGGTCCCTGACAGCATCTCACCAAGCTCTCTATCCTGGACCAGTCTTTCAAGCTGTCCCCAGGCATAGCCCATCTTCTTCTTCTCCCAGGGATGAAGTCTTTGGAGTTCCTGCTGGTGTTTCTGTAGCTCTGTGATTTTTATGGGATGGAGTTACTAGTGCCAAGCCCAACACTCATCCTTTTGCAGCAGGCTTGAGACCATCCAAGGCAGAGTTGGTGTAATTATGGTGGTGTTATTATTAAATTGATTTCCACGCTCCACTGAGAGTGGAATACCTGACCTCTTTCCTGGATTCATCAATGTTGTTGATGGCATGTCTGATGTTGAATGACTTCCACCATTCCCTCACCATTGGTAAACTCCTGGGATTTTCAAAATCATCTGTTGCGTGCAGCGTCTGAGAGATAGTTCGCTGTAAAAAATACACCTTACGTGTGGATATCACACCTTGGTCGAGTGGTTGAATCAGCGATGTTGTGTTAGGCGGCAGGAAATGCACTGTTACGTTAGGATGAATGCTGTCCAAATGTTTAGGATGGGCTGGCGCATTGTCAAGCAACAGAAGAACTTTAAAGGCAAGATTCTGTTCCTGGCAGTAGCGTTCAGCCTCAACAGCAAAATGATTAGCAAACCAATCTTCAAAGTGACCCATGCTTTCTTGTTAGCTGCCAAGTGGACAGGAAGCATATTCTTACTCAAACCCTTAACAGCACGGGGGTTTAGTGAATGGTAAACTAAGAGAGGCTTCATCTTACAGTCTCCTTCGGCATTGGAACACATAAGCAAAATCAATCTATCCTTTGCTGCCTTGAAACCTGATGCAGTTTTTTCATCCTTACTTATGTAAGTGCGTTTCGGCATACGCTTCCAAAAAAGCCTGGTCTCGTCTGCATTAAACACCAGCTTTGTTGTGATGCCTAACTCAGCTATCATAGCCTGCAACTGCACAGGGTGGCGTTCAGCAGGTTCACGGTCAGCACTAGCCTGCTCACCACACAGAGCTAAGTTGCGAAGCCTGTGACGATTAACAAACTTAGAAAAACGTCCCCTACGTGCATTAAAGCTAACAATATCATGTGACACTTCCCCACTAGCCTCTGAACAAAGATGACCATAAGTTTCCAAAGCTTTCACAGGAAGATGATCGGAACTGAGTGTTGTTTTTTTCTGTTTCATCCTCAATGTACAAATTCAACATTTTCTCCATATTTGTCATAGTCGGGTTACACACTTTGGTAACAATCTTTGAAGACACTTGTGATGAATCAATCTCTGCACTTTTAATTTTCTCAGCATTTTTCTTTATGTTTCTGATCGTGGACTCACCCAGGCTGAAGTAGTGTCCCAGAGCTGTGTTACCCTCACCTGATGCCGCCCTGTTTATAATTTCCAACTTTTTTTTCCAAGTGTTAAAGCGGTTCTCTGCCGCTTGGCTGATGGCCCAGGACTTGACATTGGACGCTTAGCAGGCATAGTTAAATATTTCAAGCACAATATCATTTCATCATAGGTAAAAACAACAAAAGTTTAAGAGCACAAGATCGCACATCCACACGTTGCCAAAACCAATGTGAGACTGGCAGGAGTGAGACTGTGAGGCGTGCGCACATGACTTGCATTGGCGGGAAAGCAGTGCTCCTCGCATAACTGTGAATTTTGGATGTATATAAGGAGAATTTGGTAGAAATAGGTTCCTCGCATAACTGTGAATCCGCATTGTCTGAAGACGCATATAATGACGATAGGGTGTAAGCACATGTAAGACAGCAAGCACATAAGATATCAGCAAAATATAGGCATCTGTTAGTCTTGAGAGACCATGTATTTGCGCCTTGGAAAGTTTCCAGGGCGCAGGCCTGGGCAGGGTTGTATGGGAGACCAGTAGTTGCCCATACTGCAAGTCTCCCCTCTCCATGCCACTGATGTTGTCCAAGGGAAGGGCACTAGGGCCGATACAGCTTGGCATCAGTGTTGTCGCAGAGCAATGTGTGGTTAAGTACCTTGCTTAAGGACACAACACGCTACCTTAGATGAGGCTCAAACTAGTGACCTTCAGATCACTAGACCAACGCCTTAACCACTTGGCCATGCGCCAACACAGTAAAATACAGTCACACAAAAAAATATGGTTCAGGTCCCTGAGTCCATGAATGTTGTAGCAGTCTGCAGTTAAACACAATACCAGCTTGTCTTCTGCCAAGCGAACACTGGGGTTCAGCGATGCCAGCTTGGACACCGTGCCACACCACCTCCAATGGAGCTCACCAACTCCGACGCCTCTCTCATGGGGACTGTTGACAGGCAACAACACAGCTTGAGGTCTAATCCTCATGTGAGTTGTTATTGAGGTTAATGATTAAGGTTTAGGACATGCCCTCTCCTCACTGCTGCCATCAGGAAGAAGGTACAAGAGTCTAAGGACTCACACCACCAGATTCAAGAATAAGTATTGCCCCTCAACATCAGGCTCTTGAACCAAAGGGGATAACTTCACTTGTCCCATCATTGAACTGTTCCCACAATCTAAGAATTCCCTTCCAAGGACTCTTCATCTCATGTTTCGTTAATTATTGCTTCTTTCTTTATTATTATTGTTTCTATTTTTGTATTTCCACTGTCTGTTGTCTTCTGCACTCTGGTTAAATGCCGCGGTCTTTCATTGATTCTGGGACTACACTTCGGGAAGCCTGATCACCTGGCTGTACTTCTACTCTCTGAGTATAGGCAGAGACTGAAGACTGCAGCACCAGTAGGGACAACCAAGAAGGTATGGACCAGGGGGGCACAGGAGTGCTTACAGGACTGCTTTGAATCAGTGGACTGCACTGTGTTCTGGCAGTCACCTTCGAACCTGAGTGAGTGTGCCACAGTTGTCACCAACTTCATTAAAACCGGTGTAGATGAGCCTATGAAAACTTGCTGTACATTTCCAAACCAGAAGCCATGGATGACAAGGGAACACAACTAATCCTCATAGAGGGATCAGAAGTGAAGAGTGAGCAATTTCACCTTCCTGGGTGTCAATATCTCTGAGGACCGAACTTGGACACAACATCATATTGATGTAGCTATAAAGAAGGCAGGACAGTGGCTATATTTCATTAGGAGATTGTGGAGATTTGGTTTTGTCAACTAAAACACTCGAAAACTTCTAAAGTGTACCATGAAGAGCATTCTGAAGGCTGCATCACCATCTGGTATTGGGGTGGGGGGTGGGGGTGGCGGTATTGCTACTGCACAAGATCAAAATAAGTTGCAGAAGCTAGTAGAGTTAGTCAGCTCCATCATGAGCAACAGCCTCCGCAGTATCCAAGGTATCTTCAAGGAGTGGTGCCATTGAAAGACACTGTTCATCAGTAAGGACCCCCTCCATCCAGGACATGCACTTTTCACACTGTTACCATCAGGAAGGAGGTACAGAAGCCTGAGGGCACACAATCAGCGATTCAGGAACAGCTTCTTCCTCTCTGCCATCAGATTTCTGAATGGTCATTGGACCCACGAACACTACCTCAGATCTGTTTTTATTTTTGTTATTTTGCAGTAATTTTAATTTAACTATTTTATACACACACACACGTATTTAATGTAACTCAATTTTTTCTCTGTATTTACCATGTATTACAATGTACTTCTGTTATAAAGTTAACAGATTTCACAACATATGCAGGTGATAGTAAATCTGATTCTGATTCAGATTCTACGATAGCTATTACTGTATAGATTTGTTAAGTATGCCCACAAGAAAATGGATCTCAGGGTTGTACATGGTGACAGATATGTACTTTGATAATAAATTTACTTTGAAGTTTGATTAAATTAGCTTCACTTGTCACAAGTACATCAAGCCATACAGTGGCTCAAACAACATTGACACAAACAATCAATATACATTGTTTGTGTCAATGGTCAACACAGTCCTAGGATGTGCTGGGGCAGCCCACAAATGTCACTATGTTTCTGTGCCAACTAAGCATGCCCACAACTCACTAATCCTAAACTCTCCACCTTTGGAATGTGGGAGGAAACCGGAGCACTCAGAAGGAAACCACACAGTAACAGGGAGATCGTACAAACTCCTGACAGGCAGCAGCAGGAATTGAACCCAGGTTGCTGGCACTGTTAAGCACTATGCTAACGATTACGCTACCGCAATAGATTAAAGTACATCATGATAGAAATATATCACCAACAGTCTGGAGGCAGAACGGAGTGATGATGGCGCTAAACGGCGACTCCTTTGCCTGCATCTTTGGAAACAGCTCTATTTCCATCTTTAATATCTTTATTTTTCCCTTTCAGGGTTCTTTTGGAAACCCTGACCAGGAGTTACACACTGATTACGGTTCTTTGTGGGAATGGGACCTACCCTCGGGGTTTCATGGCTGGCAGTTGTTCGGCACACCAAGGGCTCAGCCTAAGAGACTGGCTCGGCTTTGGAAATCCGGGATCTCGGGGCTCTGGAGATGGGTGGATCGAGGACCAGTATCACAGCAGGAGACTCGTGAGTCGTTGGGGGAGTTGGAATATCTGCGGCTGTGTGCCCAGAGACTCGTGATCTTTGGGCATAGAGCTAAAAAAAAGCGACATGGCAGATTTTTAACATCGTAAACCAGCGAGTTGTTTGTTATGTCTCCCTGCCCGCTGTGAAAATGGATAAAAAGTCCCTTATTAGGGAGAGAGAGACAGCATGTGGTATGTCAAATACCAGGTAAACTGCAAAGTCTTTGGGGTAAATGCAAGTTGGTGTTGTTGCTGTTGCTTTGCTCATGCTTGAGTGCTCGATGGCGGGTGCTGATGCTTTTTTTGCCGGTGGGGGGAGGGGGAATTGTTGCTTGCTGCCAGTTACACGTGGGAGGAGGGAGCTGGTGGGGACTTTAGGTTCTAACATTTAACTGTCATTCATTCTTTGGGGCACTCCTCTGCTTTTGTGGATGGTTGTGAAGAAAAAGCATTTCAGTATGTATACTGTATACATTTTTCTGACTTTAAATGTACCTTTCAAACCTATTGATTTGGATCTTAAACATCGCACCACTCTCTATAAGGAGTGCATATGTTCAACCCGTGACCATGTGGTTTCCTCCACGTGTTCCAGTTTCCTCCCAGAGTCCAAAGACCTACTGGTTAATTGGCCACTATGAATTGTCCTTTGATTAACTAGGGTTAAATCGGGGGATTGCTGGGTGGCGTGGCTGGAATTCTGTACTGTATCTCAAATAAAATTATCTTGGCACATTCAGTTGAATTTTCAGGTTATTTTAAACCATTAGCCAACAGACATTATGATTGAATGAAATTTGGTTTGAAATGTTGATACAGTGGTCCAAGTAGTATTCTAATTTCAGAATTTTGTGAGGTAGGACACAGTCACCAGGGTTATGGATGACCCTGGGTTAGTGGACATTGGAAAGTAGGAGGCTGACCAGGAATGTGTTGTAATGTTCAAGTTCAGATATAATAAAGGGAGGGACAGGGATTCAAAAATTCAAAGTACATTTATCAACAAAAAATGTAGAAATTGTACAACCTTGAGATTTATCTGCTTACAGGCAGCCACAAAGCAAGGAAGACCAACACCCAATGTACAGAAAAAGAGAAAAAAATGCAAATCACCCAAACAATGGAAGCAAGCAACGACATTTCGAATCAAACCGAGTCCTCAGATCAGAATCCCCAGAGTAGCCTGTGGTAGGCCGAAGCCTCGGTCTCAGTTCATCATATTAGTGGGGCAAATTGCTGTGAAGCTCGCAGACACCAAGCACGGCAGCTGGAGCAGTTTCACAGCTTCAGGATTGCAGAGAGAGGAGTGAACATCGCGGGAGAGTGAGGCTCTCGCCTCCAGTCCTGACACATTTCCTTTCTAGTCTATCTGAGCCTGTGTTTAATTTGTCCAAACAGCAGGTCATACCTTGCATTAGGACCTGAGCCTTACTGTAGCGAATGCTCTGGGCTTCGACCACACTGCCCAGTGATTCACTCTGGGACAAGTCTTTCCGCAGGCACTAAGGATGAAGACTAGCGACTTCCACAGTGAATGACTGAGGTTGACGATCCTGAGGATGAGGGTGGGTTACCCACCAGTTCAGCGTGTCCTGGGGGGTTGACGGTCTATGGAAGCTCAGAGTTTCAGGCCTAGAGGTCAAAGTCCTGCAAATGGCAAGTCCTGGGGTCAATACCCAGAGGTCAAAGTTGGAGGTCAAATCCAGCAATGTGTCCCTGGGTCAGTATGTCCGGTAGTCAGAGGTCTGACATCAGTGAGTCCACACAAGGGACTAGAGGTTGTGGAGGACTAATATCTGCAAGTCCGAGAGTCCGGGGCCAAGGACTGCCGGTCGGAGGCCGACCCGAGGTTGGAGACCTGTTTGTGAGAGTGGGTGGGAGGGTGGAAAAGCGGCTGGCATGTTGTGCTGTTCTGCTGAAGCCTGCAGGCATGATATGCTGGGACCGGAGAGTTGGTGAAACCTGCAGGCTTTCCCCAGCACAGCCTTACGTTGTGTAGGTTTTTAAACACAAATGATGCATTGCACTGAATGTTTCAGTGTACAGGTGATAAATGAATCTGAATCTTCAATGAGCATTTTCACAGTCAGCAGACTGAGAGACAGGTAGACTTGTACATTGTTACAAGTATTAAAATAGTCTGGGAACAACAATATGGAAATAGCCATCCAAAATTAGATCTGATGTCACAACTGCAAAAATACTGTATTACATTACAAAGTATATTGCAAAAATATTACATTGGTGAGACCCATTGTAAATTGGGGGATTGCTTCACTGAGCACCTCCGCTCCAACTGCCAAAAGCGAAACTTCCTGATGGCCAAATATTGAAATTCCTGTTCATTCTGACACATTGGTTCATGGTGACCTCTTGTGCCAAGAAGAGGCCATCTCAAGGTGGAGGAGCAACACCTGATGTTCTGTCTGGGTAGCCTCCAAACTGATGGCATGAATATCAATTTCTCATTCCGATAAGAAGTTTTTTCTCTCCATTGCCCCATCCCCTCTTCTATTCTCCACCCTGGCCTCTTACTTCTCCTCACCTGCCCATCACCCCCCTGGTTCCCCTCCCCCTTCCCTTTCTCCTATGGTTCACTTTCCAGCCCTGAAGAAGGGTCTTGGCCCAAAGCATCAACTCTTTATTCATTTCCATAGATGCTGCCTGACCTACTGTGTTCCTCCAGCATTTTGTGTGTGTTGTTTAAATTAGCATTTGTTAATATTAAATGTGCTCTAACTATCATGCTGATAAATAATTAATGTTGATCCTGAATCTCTCAGTTTCACTGACACATTGACCACCTGAGTCTCAGATGAAAATATGTTCGCTCTTAACTTCAGTAACTCTCACAATCCACTGTAAAGAGACATACCTGTATCCAAGGGCTAGTCAAACTGCGGGCATCTTCTGCAACCAGCTCCGTCAGCCAGAGAAGTTGTTTATCTTCGTAATCAAATCGTTTTCCAAAGGTGATGGAACAGATGATGTTTGACGCTGCACCTCGCAGGAGAAAGTTTGGGTTGAAAGGTTCACCTGGTTCAATTAAAGAGGCCATTTAGAAAATCATAGGACGTTAAAATGAAATTTTGGGGCAGTCCTAAATGTTTTTGGCACATTAAACACAAGAGATTCTCCAGATCAACACACACAAGGAGGCCACAGTGGGGAATAACCTTTTCTCACCTTATTCTGGCATCTTCCCCCTTCCTTTCCAATCATGATGAGCGGTCTCAGCCAGAAACACCGACTGTTTATTCCTCTCCATAGATGTTGCCTCACCTGCTGAGGTCCTCCAGCATTTTGTGTGTGGTGTTATAGGTATTAAATACATCTCCGTTCAAAAGGTATCAGTTAGTTACTTGATACAGAACCAGTGAGGCCTCAATACTTGGTGTATTGTGAGCAGTTTTGGGCCCCTTATCTAAGGAAGCATATGCTGACATTGGAGGGGGTCCAGAGGAGGTTCACAAAAATGATTCTGGATTGAAAGGCTTGTCATATCAGGAACATTTGCTGCCTCTGGGACTGTATTCACTAGAATTCAGAAGAATGAGGGGTGACCTCATTGAAACCGATCGAATGTTGAAAATTCTCGATAGAGTGGATGTGAAGAGGATGTTTCCTACGGTGGGGGAAACTGGGACCAGAGGGCACAACCTCAGAATAGTGGGATGTCCTTTTAGAACAGAGGTGAGGAGGAATTTCTTTAGCCAGAGAATGGTGAGTCTGTGGAATTTATTACCACAGGCGGCTGTGGAGGCCAAGTCTTTCAATATATTTAAGGCAAATGTGGATAGATTCATGATTAGTCAGGACATGAATGGATACGGGGAGAAAGCAGGTCCTCGAATGCAGTAGTGACAAACCTTTCTTATCCCTGAAGCTTGTTACCAGGAACTGGGCTTCCTCCTGAATCCTCTCCTCAGCGCTCTTTTTCCCCATTCCAAAATTCCTCAAGGTGCTGAGAGTGAATCTCCGAAGCTGCTTCCATCTCTCACCACTGCTGAAACCAACTCCTGCAAAAGAGATCTCAGGTTAACGTCCCTTTGGAAGGGGTTGTCTATTGTCTGAGGGCAAATATTCTTAACCAGTTTCCCAATTTATTCTTTACCCTTCCTTACAACTGCCGAGATACCTAAGTGTAACGCTAAGGACTATCAGCTTTTGTTTGTTTAGGGGAAAATACGTCTACCCGCCAAACCGTGTCTCCTGTTTGCATAGGCGCTGTGTAATGCACACTGGTACAAACTCTCACATACAATATCAGAGAGCACACAATGTACGTTTTACAGATTACACTTTATAAATCTTACTGGAACTAGTTAATTAATAGTGATACAATATAAAAAGAAAGAAAAGGGTGCCAAAACTTATCAGAGTTCAATCAATTCGTGCACAATCGTTGGAGCTCAATTATCAAAGCCTTCTGTCCACTATTCAACCCCCTCCGACCTCTTTGACCCACCATCTGGGACCAACCTCGGTGGTCGACCAGAGTGCGTCCAGCACGTCCTTCCTCTCCAGTTTTCCTCCCGAAAATCCCGCCACTGACTCCAGGTTCCCACACATACAGATAGAATAACTTCGCTTCCATTGATTAGTTCCTTCGTTATCAATAATTATAACCCAAACATCTCAGCTAAACAGAGCATTACCTCATCAGTTACCTACAAAGAAGCCATTTCCTTATAATGCTACAGAGAAGCCATTTTATATATGCAGTTAACATTACAGTTAATAATCTGAGAACCCTGCATAAGTTCCTCATCCCAGAGCCCATTCTTCTAGCTAGGAATTGCTACTATAGAATTCCACAGTTAAATCAGCTGGTGTTCCTGGTCACCAAACACAGTCCAAGGTTTCCCTGATTAGATGTTACAAGACGAACAGAAAGGAACCGTAAAAGAATTGGAGAGGTTCATAAGAATCATCTCAGAAATTATAGGGTTAATGGACGAGGAGCATTTGATAACTCTAGCACTGTACTTCCTGGATGATTTCAGGAATCGTAGGGCTAATATTGGAAGTGCATTTGATAACTCTGGGCCTGTACTTGTTGGAGTTTAGAACAAAGGGGGGGTGGGAGCGGAGGTTCTTATTGAAACCTATCAAATATGGAGAGGCCTAGAAGGGACATGGAGAAGATTTATCTATATAACCCTCGCCTAATCACGGGGCAATTTACAACGACCAATTAACCTACCCACTCAAGACCATCTTTGGACTGTGTGAGAAAACCAAAACACCTGGAGAAAACCTACGCAGTCATGGGGAGAACGTACAAACTCCTTCCTGTTGGTGACGTGAATTGAAGCCGGATCACTGGTGCTGTGAAGCATTGTGCTAACAACTACACTACCATGCCGCCCATGGTAATGATGTTGCCTATATTGGGGAAGTCTAGGACCAGAGCCTCAGAATTGAAGGACGTCTCTTAGAACAGAGATGATGAGCAATTTCTTTAGCCAGAGAGGGGTGAATCTGTGGAATTTGTTGCCACAGACAATTATATATTTAAAGGTACCAGTCCAGGTAAACTGAAGCAGATAAGATTTAATGTGTGGCTCAAATCATGGTGTAGGTTAGAGGCTTCAAAAATATAAAAATGGGTTGGAATAGGATGAAAAACTTTAGTAATAGACTGGGGATGGCCTGTATAAATGCAAGAACTATTAAGAATAAATGAGCTGGAATTACATGCTAGTGTGTATAAATATGATACAACAGCAATAACTGAACCTGGCTGACCTCAAAGGATGGTGATGAATATAGTATTAAAGAATATACTTTGTTTAGTAAAGATACGCAAGATGGTAAAGGTGGTGGAGTAGCCACATACATAGGGAGAATTTAAACATGAGGCTCCTTGTGATCGGAGATGAATCAAGACTTAGCGAAGATATCTCGGTGAGAATTGAAAGCTATAAGGATAAAGGAATAACATTGACTATGTTATAGACCCTCTCATGCATATAGAGACTTTAATAAACAACTATCAGAATATTAGAAAAGCAAGTTCTGAGGTGATAATATAGTTATGGGTGACTTTAATTTCCCAAGTGTTGAATGGGAGAACCAAGTGACTCAAGAATTAGAGGAATGTGAATTCATTGAGTTATAATGATTGTTTTTGACCCAATACGTAACTGCACTAACAAGGAGGAAGGCCTGTCTAGACTTGATATTCTGCAACAATCATGATAGAATTTTGGACACGGAAGTCATTG